>NC_090648.1:154556599-154736599 GCF_040937935.1 Hyperolius riggenbachi | reverse complement strand
CCTTTAATAAGGTGTCCTATTCAGTTGTGTATGTGTAACCCCCACTTTATATGGGCAGCTGTAGGTACTGTTTTTTTTTTTTTTTTGCATTGCACTTTGCCAAGGAAGTTGTTGACACTAAATTATAATAATACAAATAATAACAGTAATAATGATACACACAGGCTACGGTATTTGCATAGACATAATTTGGCTGAACACAGCTCAGTAACATTATCCCAATCTCCAGATTATTCAGATGCTGCAATGATGTTTCACTAGCTTCAGCTAGCAGAGCTGAAAAAGCTAAATTGACACAGCAATGATTCCTTCATCTTTATCTATTATAGGGAAATAAACAGCAAACAGAGGCTTGGAGAGCTGCTGCAGACACAGAACATGCTGCTTTACAAATCTGCTGTGTCAGGAGAGATAATCAAGTCCACTGAAATAATGTCCTAATGCACTGAGTCCTCACTTGAGAAAAGCGGCTGGTCGGAGCTAGGGCTTTCGGCTAAAGAAAAAAATAGGCCAGGCTTGATAAATTTGCTCTTATTATGGCTATTGATGTTTAAATTTCTTCAGGGATGTTGTTACATGGGTGCCTTGTGGTGACAGAGGTACAATGACCTCCTTCGATCCTTAATCTACACCTGTTAGTCAGCTCCCTGGTCGCTCTCGAGTATTCTTAAAGCTGAAGGTTAACAAAAGAAAAACAGGCCAAGTTTATGGCGCTGCTGCAACGGATCAATGCAGAGTAAATAACCTTCTCCGTCTTATTTCACCAAGCATTATTGATCCACTTTCTTTGTTATATTTCTGTCTTTTAATCCCAAGAGACACTTAAATGATTGTCTTGTATTGGACATGCTAACTGGCACATTATGACACCTGCCAGTTTGTCACTCAGCATGGTTCTTTCTCAATTGCGAGAAAACTGGGGGAAAAAAACAATGTGACAGAAAAATAATCCAAAAATAAGATTAGCACACTTTGCTGTAAAGGTCCAAGGAGTCACATTGTATCTCTTCATGTAATAAATATGATTTAAAAGCAATACATCAGATTTGTATTAAAAATACTGTTGCCTAAAATAATAGTTAAAAAAATACATTATGCTGGGTATATATATATATATATATATATATATATATATATATATATATATATATATATACGTATACATATATATATATATATATATATATATATATATATATATATATATATATATATATATATCACCCTTTATTTTTAGTTTAACACAATCTCTATTGCTTCATTATATGAATTATAAGAATAGAATAATGGAAACCACTTTTCACTAAACATTAAAATGATGTTGAGATGTACATTGGACATTGAATGCTATCGATTGTCTTTTATAAGTATGCTGTGTGACCCATTTTTCCCTTAGCCTACTCAAAATCAGTTTTAGTCAAATACCGCCAGTTGTATTTACAAGCCTCCAGATGTAGTCACATTCCTCCAGATGTAGTCACATGCCTCCAGATGTAGTCACATTCCTCTAGATGTAGTCACATGCCTCCAGATGTAGTCACATGCCTCCAGATGTAGTCACATGCCTCCAGATGTAGTCACATTCCTCTAGATGTAGTCACATGCCTCCAGATGTAGTCACATGCCTCCAGATGTAGTCACATGCCTCCAGATGTAGTCACATGCCTCCAGATGTAGTCACATTCCTCTAGATGTAGTCACATGCCTCCAGATGTAGTCACATGCCTCCAGATGTAGTCACATGCCTCCAGATGTAGTCACATTCCTCTAGATGTAGTCACATGCCTCCAGATGTAGTTACATGCCTCCAGATGTAGTCACATGCCTCCAGATGTAGTCACATTCCTCTAGATGTAGTCACATGCCTCCAGATGTAGTCACATTCCTCTAGATGTAGTCACATGCCTCCAGATGTAGTCACATGCCTCCAGATGTAGTCACATTCCTCTAGATGTAGTCACATGCCTCCAGATGTAGTCACATTCCTCCAGATGTAGTCACATGCCTCCAGATGTAGTCACATGCCACCAGATGTAGTCACATGCCACCAGATATAGGGATTGATATACATAACAGCAGTAATACTGCCGTGCATAAATAGCAAGATTTCATTAACGTGAATAAACACATTAGATGGCAATATGAACGTTTGAAAGATGAGCTTTTTGTCCCTAAGCTTGTGCAAAGGACTAGGGCAGTGTTTTTCAAACCTGTCCTTGTGACTCCCTAACGGTGCATGTTTTGCAGGCAGCCTCACCTATGCACAGGTGGGGTAATTAGTGTTTCAGCTGCATGGAATCCACCTAGCTGAGACCCTAATTACCCCACCTGTGCAGAGGGGAGGCTGCCTGCAAAACATGCACCGTTGGGGAGTCACAAGGACAGGTTTGAGAAACACTGGACTAGCGGTACATGATCTGCACATGGAGGAAAACATTTTATGCATTTATTTAGGAAAGGGCTCTGTACATTAAGAGTGATTGAAATTTGTAATAGATTACCACAGGAAGTAGTCATGGCAAATTCTATACCTGCGTTTAAGGGGGGCTTAGATGCTGCAATTGCATTGAAAGACATCTATGGCTATAATTACTAGTACTACTAGTGTTGATCCAGGGATTTTATCTGATTGCCATCTGGAGTTGGGAAAGATTATTTCCTCTTTTGAGGCTAATTGGACCACACCTTTCTCTGGAGCAACTGGAATTTCAGACTAGTGTATCATAATTTTCTGGTTGAAATCGATGGATGCATATTTTTTTTCAACCCTACTAACTGTGCATGCCCAGATTTATAAAGCACTGTAGAATATTATTGTGCTATGTAAATTTGCTAACCCTTTTCTGAAATATTTTGTGATGCCAAATGCCAATATGATTATTTAATAATAGGAGAAAAGGAGATAACTCTTTGTTTTATAATATGGAAATATAGAATATCTATAAAGATAAAGTGCACCATTAATCATACTTCAACTACTCTATAATAACATAATGAAAAAATAGAGTGCAAAAATATTACACAGCATTGGCCACACAGACCTGACAGCAAGGTTGCATATTCTGCAGGCCTCAATTGTGCTACTTGAAGACCTGCAGATGAAACTCGAAAATTAGAATATCCTGCAAAAGTCCATTTATTTCAGTATTTCAACTTAAAAGATGAAACTAATATATGAAATAGGAACTCTTTGAAGGTGTTTTGGATTAATTAGCTGATTTGAGTCTGACACTTTGAGGCTAGAATATTAAACATTTTCACAATATTTTGGGGTTTTCATAAGCTGTAAATCATAATCATCAAAATTATAACAAACAAAGGCTTGAATTACTGTATCTTGCTTTGCACGTAATGAGTCTATTTCATATATTCATTTCACTTTTTAAGATGAATTATGAAATAAATGGGCTTGAATGATAATCTAATTTTTTAGAGTCACCTGTCCATTAAAAACATTGGGGTACACATTATTTTACTCTGCCATAAAGTGAACCTGTGGTGAGCGACATATGGAGGCTGACATATTTATTTCCTTTTAATGTACATTGCCTGGCTGCCACTGCCTCTAATACTTTTAGCCATAGACCCTAGACAAGCATGCAGATCAGGTGCTTCTGACAAAAATCTGACAAGATTAGCCCCATGCTAGTTTCAGGTGTGTGATGCAGACACTAGAGTTGGGCCGAACGGTTCGCCGGCGAACCTGGTTCGCGCGAACCTAGGTGGTTCGCGTGCGGGTACCGCACGCGAACTTTATTGCGGAAAAGTTCGCCCCATTGCGGTTCGCCCCATAATGCACTGAGGGTCAACTTTGACCCTCTACATCACAGTCAGCAGGCCCAGTGTAGCCAATTAGGCTACACTAGCCCCTGGAGCCCCACCCCCCCTTATATAGGCAGGCAGCGGCGGCCGTGGCCACTCGTGTGCCTGCATTAGTTAGAGTAGGGCGAGCTACTGCAGTCTCTCATAGGGAAAGATTAGTTAGCCTTAGCTTGTCCCTGGCTGCATACCTGTTCATTGATCCTGCCACTGCATACCTGTTCATTGATCCTGCCACTGCATACCTGTTCATTGATCCTGCCACTGCATACCTGTTCATTGATCCTGCCACTGCATACCTGTTCAGTGATCCTGCCACTGCATACCTGTTCATTGATCCTGCCACTGCATACCTGTTCATTGATCCTGCCACTGCATACCTGTTCATTGATCCTGCCACTGCATACCTGTTCATTGATCCTGCCACTGCATACCTGTTCATTGATCCTGCCACTGCATACCTGTTCATTGATCCTGCCACTGCATACCTGTTCAGTGATCCTGCCACTGCATACCTGTTCATTGATCCTGCCACTGCATACCTGTTCTGTGAACCCACCACTGCATACCTGTTCTGTTCAGTGGACCCGCCACTGTATACCTGTTTAGTGAACCCGCCACTGCATACCTGTTCTGTTCAGTGGACCCGCCACTGTATACCTGTTCAGTGGACCCGCCACTGCATACCTGTTCTGTGAACCCACCACTGCATACCTGTTCTGTTCAGTGGACCCGCCACTGTATACCTGTTTAGTGAACCCGCCACTGCATACCTGTTCTGTTCAGTGGACCCGCCACTGTATACCTGTTCAGTGGACCCGCCACTGCATACCTGTTCTGTTCAGTGAACCCGCCACTGCATACCTGTTCTGTTCAGTGGAGTTTGGTGTGTCAGTGTGAAGCAGTACCTTAATTACACTCCCTGATTGATGTATACACATGCAAGATGTTTTAAAGCACTTTAGGCCTGTCATTTAGCATTCAATGTGATTTCTGCCCTTAAAACGCTGCTTTGCGTCAAATCCAGATTTTTCCCGGTGACTTTTGGCGTGTATCCCACTCCGCCATGCCCCCCTCCAGGTGTTAGACCCCTTGAAACATCTTTTCCATCACTTTTGTGGCCAGCATAATTTTTTTTTTTTTTCAAAGTTCGCATCCCCATTGAAGTCTATTGCGGTTCGCGAACTTTAACGCGAACCGAACCTTCCGCGAAAGTTCGCGAACCCGGTTCGCGAACCTAAAATCGGAGGTTCGGCCCAACTCTAGCAGACACAACTGACCAGAGAGATCAGCAGGACTGCCAGGCAACTTGTATTGGTAAAAAGGAAATAAATATGTCGTCTGAGGGTCCTTTTAAACAAACTAGCTAATGATGAGTAGGGATGGTCAGAAATGCTAATTTCTGTTTAAGAGAAAATTCCAATTTCCGCCATTGCCGATTTCAGATTTTTTTTTATTTCCAATTTTCCATTTTTCTGATTGCTAAGGAGCAAAACTGGAAACGGTTAAAACAGAAAATCAGAAAGTCTTTTGATTGGTCTAAAATTAGTGCAGTGATCTGATTTTGCAGTAAAATTCTGCATTTTCTGATCGGTCCAATACTTCCGAGTTAGATTTCCACAGAATTCCAATTTACATTTTGTGATTTCCAAATTCTGATCGGAAATACAGATTTCCAACTGGAAATGTGGAAATTTCAATTCCCCGGAATCCTAATAAGCCTCCCTACTAATGTGCTTAAAAAAATAATTACACATATGAACGGACTAATGCTTCCACAAATCACCATAGACTTCCTTAGACACACATGGGCTGCGGCTGATTTATGAAGACAGGTGCAAAAATAACTGGAACATAAGCGCAGCAGTTGCTCAGAGCAACGGTAACCACTCAGTATTATTTTTGTAATTAGTAGCTGATTAATTGCTCTGGGCCAATAGCTTCACTTGCTCCAGTTTTCGTTGCACCTGTTTTGATAAATCTACTACACAAAACATTTTTTTTTTTAATTTCCTTTCTCAGTTGGGCCTAAAAAATAAATGTGATAATAACAAAAACAGAACTAGCCCCCTATTCCAGCATCTTGCCATCCTAGGCCCTGATCTATCCGGCAAGATTTCAGGAACCTGCACATTTTCACGGACCCTACCAGCTGTAACTGACCCCCCATGTGTTATGAACACCCTCATTAAATACAAAAAGAAAAAAAAGAAAGTAAAGAGAAAAAAAAAAAGATAAAACAGCTATTTGATCACGGTGAATTTTGCCAAGATCATTGCATTTTGCAAATACTCATTTCCTCCCAGATCTTAGCTTGCTGCGAATGTCTTCTTTTAACGACATGTGAAAACAAATTGCAACATTTTTTCCTATAATAGGCCTTAAATGCACTGTATTATGTGGAGGTTTTGTTAATGGCACCATTACTCATGAAAAAAATTGGGTTGACCTTTTGTATCCCGGCTCTTTTAACAGGGCAGTGTTTCTGCAGGACTCGTTCTTCTACAGGACCATACATCAAATGATTACATTTAAAATGTTTTTACTATGGAACTATTAACTGTAACAGTTGTATAAATCAATAGCTTCCAAGTCGTGCCAAACCTTATCAGCGCCAAACAGAGTGAAGGGCACGGCTTATTTACAGCATTTTCTTAAAGTCATCTGGAAATCGCGACCGGCGAATTTACTTCCAGTTTACAGGTTTACGTAAACAAAAGAATTAGATCGGAATTCAAAATTCACGGGAGAAGGTGCGGGGTGTGTGGACGAATGCCGCATCTGAAGGGCAAAGACATAAAAAATGTAAAGCTGCTATCTCGGTGTTACTAAGGAATGACCTTCCATTGATTTTTACGGCTTGTTTGCTATCCCTGTTTCTGGAGGTGAATAATGACTTCTAGAGAGCCATAGTAGTCCCTCGGACAAATTAATTCTTTGTAGGGTGCGATACCTTTTATGGGGCTGCCAAATGGATTTCTCAAAAGAAAGTGGCTATGAAAGCATAAAAAAGTAACAACTACACTATAAAATCTTAAATCGTCCATATCACCAAATACATAATATATCATTTTTTAATCACGCTTAATATTACACTTGTAGAAGTGAAGCATGTTCCCGAATAGTTGTCTTTGCTGTGACTCATGGCTTTGGCACTACCTGGAGGTTAAATATATTATCACACACAGCTCTTGCCCTAAACTGACTCGCTTATCATCACATGGTGGTATTTGTGACATTACACGACCTTCGTTTAAAGTGGGGGAAAAGTTTCTCCATAAGCACATACCCTGTGTATGAACAAGTATTTTTATTGGGGCCTAAAAGCAGCAAATAACAAACTAACACCTTCAATCACTGTAAAATCACATTTATTTTTTGACATGCAGTGTAAGACTTATTGTTCAGTGTAATAGTTTTGGCTAAATACAGAGCCGGGACAGGGCCCTCCAGCACCCAAGGCTGAGACACCAAAGTGCGCCCCTCCACCCCTCCCACCCCAGCCGTCACACATTGATTGCTATGAGACTACGGCCCCGTTCACATCACAAGCGCGGATGGCCACGCATGCGGAACGCAACGCATGCGAACGCACGCCATCCACGTTTGTGTGCGTTGCATGGCTGATCCCATCTCTGAAAAGTGAATGGGAAAGCCAAGCATTTTTACAAAAAATGCGTGCAGCATGCGTTCCCGGACCGCACAGGTCAGGAACGCATGCAGTGTGAACATCAGACATTGCACTCTATGCAATGTCTGATGTCGTGCGTGTCGGCCACCTGCATGCGTTTCCAAAATGCGGCTGGAAACACGTGCAGTGTGAACGGGGCCTAAGAGGCGCTCCAGGGACCCCAACCCTCCCAACACCTTAATCTCTAGTTATCTGGCTTGCAGTCACTGCCATTTATCCCCTTTTCTTATTCTGTCTGCTTCAAACACCATAGGGGAATGATAGCTGAGTGAGTCCTACACTGCGCCCTGAGGCTGGAGCCTCTCTCGCCTATGCCTCAGCCCGTCCCTAGCTAAATATAAGTTTACTGTCTGCATTGAGAAGTGTATAGAGGATGATTTCTGCTCTTTACAGTAAAAACATCTTTTAGAACACAATTGCAGCCGTTCGCTTCTTCCAATTGTCCTGATTTGCTGTACCCTGCAGTGTATTTCTGCATTTTTAAATAAAAACTGGACACAGTGGATTATATCAGAAATGTATCACTGATGGGGACATCTTTAGTTCAGCCAGGTGATCTATACAGAATGTTCGTTGCTGAGAGTTCTATGCACAGAGGGAGATACTACTTGCTTGGCAGTTGGAAAAAGCAGTTAATTCCCACAATGCAACGAGGTTCACATGCAGCAAACTGTCAAGACCTTGGTCATGACATCACACTGTGGGAGGGGTTTCAGCCATAAAGACTCCCGGAATAATCTATTCCAGAAAAGGAAAAGATTTCTTATGGGAAAGGGAGCATCAGCTACTGATTGGGATGAAGTTCAATCCTTGATCAAAGTTCCTCTTTAAGTATAAAATCCCTTCATATTTCCAGAAAGAATTATTTCATTCAGATGAAAAAAAGTTTTGAAAAGAGTGATAGCTGGTAGGAGGATGATTCATAAAGCACAAAGAAAGGTTAATGCGATCCTTCCAGTAACAATTCCCTCTGAGGTGACGGGCTATGGCTGAGTGGGTGTGTATTATTAACCCTAAACAGGCCTGGATGAATCACAACCACTGATGTATGTGTCTAGCATGACTCCGGGAAAAAGACTGACTCTACCAGTGTGCTGCCTCACAAGAGCGTCGACTCTGGGAAAAGATCATTCATCATCAACTGATAAGACAGAGATATAAGTCCCACACGTAAAATATTTCAGTAATATGCAGAGCCAAGAAAAGAAAAACATTTTGCCTGAATTTGAAAAGCAGGAGGTTGTAAATTTTGACCTTTCACTCCTCAGCACATTACTGTCTGCTTGAGTCCTAGGATTTGTCAGTTGTCAACACTATTCATCACTTCTTGCCACACAGGAACTTGTCTTCCTCCAGCTTACCTTGAAGTTTATGCCCACTAGGAGGCTGTAAACCTTGACACATACTGCTAGAGTTTGTTAAAAGTGCTGGGTTGGCCGCATAACCTTTTTCAGAGAAATATATGTAAGCCAAATGTTAAACCTGGGCTGAGAGAATTATGAGGACTGCCATTGCCTACTTTTTGTAGGAAAAAGCTACTTACTACATTGTCATGCTAATCTGTTGGCATGAATACTCCCTAGGACATGAACCTGAAACATGCATGCAGCTTGCACAGGTGCTACAGGCCTGGCATACTTGGAGCCGGAGGTTGAACAGTGCATGAAAGGAGGCAGAGAGCAGGAGAAGCCACTCTCCATGGTTACCTATTATGGGGGGCGTATCTAGCTGTCTATGCTGACTGAGGAGAGGGACTACCTAACACTGGCACAATGTCTGGCTACCTATTTTGTGGGGGGGGCTACCTAATAGCGGTTGCACCTCTGGTTACCTTTACTGAGTAGGAGGGTTACCTAATACTGGGGGCACATTTGGCCACCTATACTGGGGGTGGGGGGGGGGGAACTACCTTAACTGGGGAGAGTTGCTACCTAATACTGGTGGCAAATTTGGCTACCTATACTGTGTGTGTGTGTGTGTGTGTGTGTGTGGGGGGGGGGTATACTTAAAGTGACCCTGTCTCTGAACTGAGTAAAATTATTTAAAATAAACACATGATGTACCTGCAGATAAATATTACATACTTACCTCGCTGTCAGTTCCTCTCAGAAGCTCACCATTTTCTTCTAACAACGATTCCTTCCTTTTCTGACAAGATTTTGTCAGAACTGAAATATATCAGTTGCTGTCAGTTATACATCAGTTACTGTCAGTTATAAGGTAATGTCCATGTTTCCGTATGGCTCATGTGGGCGATATTAACAGTGTGCTGACCCGGAAGCTGTTATGGAGTAAGGCCATTTTCAAAATGGAGGATAGAAAATTGCACTGATCACAGTGGAAACACAGGACGCAGGAGAGAGAGATTGATGAGTAGACTACACAGTAGGTAAGTATGACGTGTGTATATTTATTTTGACTCTTAATTTTCAGTTCAGGTTTGCTTTAAAGCACCACTATTGTGATAAAAGTAGGCAGTTAATATCTGATAGAATCGACAGGTATTGGGCCTGTGTCCATCTCCTCGTGGGGGATTCTCAGGGTTTTCTTTGTTTTCAACAGCATTTTCTGAACAGCAGTTTAACTGCCAAAATATTAAGATACCAGCCAGCCTCCCTATTCACTTGCACACTATTTCGTCGGTTCAATTTTGCAACTGCTGTTTAGGAAATGCTGTTCAAAACAAAGAAAACCCTGAGAATCCCCAAAGAGGAGATGGACTGGCCCAAAACCTGTCGGTTCTGTCAGATTTTAACTGCTTACTTTTTTCGCGATAGTGGTCCCTTAAAGGGGAACTTCAGCCTAAACAAACATACTGTTATTAAGTTACATTAGTTATGTTAATTAGAATAGATAGGTAATATAATCTCTTACCCACCCTGTTTTAAAAGAACAGGCAAATGTTTGTGATTCATGGGGGCTGCCATCTTTGTCATGGGGGCAGCCATCTTTTTGGTTGAAAGGAGGTGACAAGGAGCAGGAAACACAGTTCCAACTGTCCTGTGTCCTGATAACCCCTCCCAGCTGCACACACTAGGCTTCAAATCTCAAATTCAAAATGTAAAAAAAAAAAAATTGCACCAAACCAGCAGAATGAGAACAACAACATCAGAAATCCCATCATGCTTTGCACAACATAAGGGGAAAACTGCCCGGGCAGTTTTCTTCTGTGCAGCTAAAAATGAGGCTTGTATAAGAGAAACAAAGTTCTGATGCTGTGAAACTGTTAAAGAAACACCAGGCCTTTTCAATGCTGCTGAGTCAATTTTTAGTCTGGAGGATCACTTTAATATTGAGGGCACATTTACTGCATATACTGAGGTGGGTAAAATTGAGGGGCGGGGCACACTTGGGTATCTCCACCTCTAGTGCTGAAGAACCTTGCGCCGCTCCTGGTAGTTACAACCAGCATGTTCTGTGCATAATGACATGCCTCTGTGTCCTGCTGCCGCCAGTCCCCCTGGGCTCTGCTATCCCCCCTGATTAATAGCGCCCGGGTAGCGACAATCTGCTTGTCGCTAGCCTTCTGTTTACCTGCAAATGTCAATTAGTGTCCTCCTCCGCCTCCCTCATTACATTCCGCTCTCCGCACCGCTCCCCGCCTCCGCTAGCTTACTCTAATCAGAAGCTAAGCCGCGACCCAGGAGTACTTCTGCACAGTGATAGCAGTCCTGAGCAGTGATAGCCAGTCCTCCTATTCCTAGGGCCCGTTCACACTTACAATCGCAGAACGCCGTTTTGCGGGAGTGATTTTCAAGCGATTAGCGCAGAAAAATCACTTGACACTGCGGCAGTTTTGGAGTGATTGCGATTAGCGTGCTGTGCACGCTAATCACGATCGCTAATCGCGGAACGCTCGTCGCTGGCAAACCGCTGCATGCAGCGCGGTTGCGGTTATCGCTAACCGCAACCGCGGCAGTGAGAACACTGCCACTCGCTACATAGCGGTTTGCCGTGAGCGGGAATCATGCGATTCCCGCTCAGGTGAGAACGGGCCCTAACAGCAGTCTAAGGCAGTTCAATCTTTTCTGGTGGTTATCAAATACTACAAATATGGGAAAACACAACATTGGGACATATAAAGCTGTGGACCTGCCATTACAACAATTATTTATCACATAAAGCTAGAATACAGTTATACAAAACACCTTGAAGCAATGCAGAAATTATTCTTAGAGGCCTATTTATAAAGCAGTAACGCCACTTTATACTTTGTGCTGGCATTACAACTGCTTATGGAAAAGAAAATTAGCCTATTTGTAAACAGCCAGTGGTTTTTCATGAAGCAAAGCAGAACTGCACTGAGCAGCTATATTCCTGCACCAATACTGTCTTTTACTTGGTAGCAGGGATGTAACTACAGGGGAGCTGCATCAGCAACTGCAGAGGTGGGGGGGGGGGGGGGGGCTAGCAGTATGGGGACCCAACTACTACTCTATTCCCTCCTATAAAGGGCTCCACCCTTAAGATAAGGTGTTTATGTGGCTGCATTTGTTATGGGTGTATGATGGCCACACTTGTTTTATGACCCTTGCAAGATGCCCCCTTCCCCCCCACCAGGCTGAGAGGGTCACCAGGGGTTAGCAAAGTAAAGGGTATAAACATTGGGGGCCCCATAGATGTTTTTCTGGGGGCCCCCAAGATTTGTAGTTATACCCTTGCTTAGTAAGTCTTGATGACATAATCATAGAGACATCACATGACCCACCAGAACAATGAGAGGGCCATAGAAAATCTGTGCAAGCAAGTGACTGAAGGTTGACTGAGGGTGTCTAAACCCCGAGGACAAGGCGCTTGCAACCACAAGATCCTCTGTGGGCCAAGAGACAGGGATAGTGTATGTCATCTAAAAGGTGACAAAGCTATTTCATGGATAAATTATGCTGTGGAACTAGCAGTGTACTTCATTACATGTTATATATAGGCTCCTTACTCTGTACATTTATGCTGCTGTTTTATCAAGTGTTTACCATTTACACTGCAGACTTTAAAAGAGGAACTCCAGTGAAAAGAATGTAATAAAACAGTGGTTACTTTTTTACAATAAATATGTGTAAATGATTTAGTTAGTGTTTCCTTATTGTAAAATCTTTCCTCTCCCTGATTTACATTCAGACATTTATCACATGGTGACATTTTCACTGCTGGCAGGTGATATCACTGGAATGAGATGCTGCTTGCTTTTTTGGCAGTTGGAAACAGTTGTTATTTCCTACAGTGCAACAAGGCTTCCCACAGAGTGATGTCAGTACCTCAGTGCTGTGAGGCATTGACACTACAGAATCAGATATACAGAGCCCCCTGATTACCCATTTGAGAAAAGGAATAGCTTTCTCATCGAAAGGGGGTATCAGCTACTGATTGGGAATGAAGTTCAATTCTTGGTTATGTTTTTTCTTTAACTACTTTGGCCTCCTGGACGTACTAGCTACGCCCAGGAGGCCATGTGCGCTGCCGCGCGCCCCCGCAGCCGATCGCGCGCGTGCACGCACACTCCCGGCCCGCGGTTCGCTAGCCAGGCAATCAGTGTATTGGGCTATGGTGCTCGATCACTGATTGCTCTCTCCCCGAGAAAAACCGTCAGCTTCGCACGAAAGCTGAGGTTTTTCTGTTCCTATTTCCACCGACGTCACTCTAAGGGTGGCCACTAATGATCCAATCTTTTTCATCCAATCTTACCATTTCTATGTAATATAAGGTAACTGCCTGAAGTATCCATTCAGTATATTCACTCAATTTACCCTTATACTACATAGATTTGGTAAGATTGGATGAAAAAGATTGGATCATTAGTGGCTACCATAAGCGTCCGTGTTATGCTTAGAGTGACGTCATTGTAAACAAACTCATGGCTGCCATCTTGTGGCCAAAAAGCTAACTGCATGAAAATACAAAAAAAAAATAAAAAATAGACCTATATGTACAAAAAAAAATTGATTTGCATCCCACCCTCCCAAAATACCCACATAAAATGTTTAATAATAATTAAAAAAAACATTACAGTTAAAAAAAAAATAAATAAAAAATATTTACCTAAGGGTCTAAACTTTTTAAATATCTATGTAAACATGAAATATTTCTATTTTTTTTTTAATTATAAGCTTGTAAATAGTAAAGGATGCAAAACGGAAAAAATGCACTTTTATTTCCAAGTAAAATATTGTCGCCATACATTGTGATAGGGACATAATTTAAACGGTGCAATAACCGGGAGAAATGGGCACATACAATACGTGAGTTTTAATTGTGGAGGCATGTATTATTTTAAAACTATAATGGCCGAAAACTGAGAAATAATGAATTGTTTCCGTTTTTCCTTATTCTTCCTGTTAAAATGCATATACAGTAAAGTGGCTCTTAGCAAAATGTACCCCCCAAAGAAAGCCTAATTGGTGGCAGAAAAAACGAGACATAGATCAGTTCATTGTGATAACTGATAAGTAGTGATAAAGTTATAGGCTAATGAATAGGAGGTGAACATAGCTCGGATGCATAAAGTGAAAATGACTGAAGGCTGAAGTGGTTAAGGGCCCATTTACACTTAATCCGTTGGTACGCGTTAGTGTGCATTAGTAGTACGCGTTTTTCCATAGCAGTGCATTGTGAAAAAGATTTTAGCTAAACATGTTAAGTGTGAACTGTTACATAGGAAAACATGGGCATTACTTTGAAAATCAGTGACAGAGCATTCAGGATTCCTAATGTGCAGTGGCATAACAATAGGGTAGGACCTGTGGGCTATAGGGGTCTCCACCTTTTCCTGGCATCCGTTCACTGCATGCTGATATCCTGAGGCTCCTGATGCATGTCATGTCATCAGGAGCCTCAGGGTGGCAGCGTAGATGGAGGAAGAGAGGACTAGTTGCAGCTAGTTGCAGTGTGGACTAGGTAAATATAAATATATAATAGCACTCCCTGCATATGGGAAAGGTGGGGGTGGTGGGGGGTGGGAGGCAAGGCAACAATATTTTTCCTGGGAGGCCCAGACCACTGATGTCACACCCCTATGTGTATATTCACTCTGCAGCTTCTGGGTGATTAGGGATGTAAACACAACAATAGGGATGATGATGATACTTTATAAAGCAAAGTCCCTAGTATCCGGCACTGGCAGGAATCGCCTGATGCCGGATACACGTGCTTTATTTTTGCTTGAGCATCGGAAGTCTCAACTAACCAGCATGCCTAAGAGGATAACACATGTGTTTCAGTGTTGGGCTTTACAGAGCTAGTTCAGTTTTGAGGAGGGAGCCAGATAACCTACAAGAATGATTTTATGCCTCGCTTTCATGTGACCACAACTAATATAACCATGTATGGCAGTAATAACGTGTACCTGGAGGTACAGACTAACCAGCAAGCTCATGGTGAACCAGAACTCATTGGAGTGTGTGAGGGGCTTCAAAGGTCCTAAAAGCCCTCTAACTAAAATACTAAGGATAACAAAAGTTTGCTTTCTTAAAACTCTGGAGGAAGTTCTGGAGGTGTGTTTAGCTTCTAAACAATGGTTAATTTGCATATATTCAGCAGTGATGCACTGGGAGACATCTCAAGCTCACTCCAACCTGAATTATCGCAAATTCTTTCTGTTTTAAGAAAGCAAACTTTTGTTATCCAACGTCTACCTGCATGTGTAGTATCAGTACCTCATTTACATTGCAGCTCTCCTCACTGCTCTGTACTTCGACACTGGAGATAATTATACAGAGCAGTATCACTGACACCAAGCTTTGTCATGTCATTGTAATACAAATCATGACAATCTTGACACTAACAGACTTTAAGGTAATATGTTATTTCTTGTCTAATTAATAAAACGTGACATGTCCAAGTGCTTTTTGGGGGGCCAAATTTCCCTCACACCGTCACAAAATACATCAAGATTGGACATGGATATAATAGATGTTCCTAACAGTATGGGATAGATGATAAATGAGGCATCACAGGAAGAGATCTACAATAATGTTGAAGGACACACTTAAGTCCGAAAGTCAAAGTCCATTAAAATAACTTAATTCCATTAGCAATTTTCTTTTCTTTTCGGAGAAGGCGAGTGTATAATGGGGTATCCTTCAATGCCACTCCAGGAGATCAGAAATTCCCTTCCAGCAGATTCTCTGGAGTCTCTATTAACGGTCTGGACAGTTACTAGATAAAGTTAAAGACTCTGCGGTGATCTCCACACTAATTGGACTGTAATGTATAGCCTCGGTCAAGCAAATCTCTCCCAGCACTCCTCTCCATTGAATGCAATCAAGCCTTTTATTGAAGATACATAGGCTGCTCAGACCCAGGAGTAACCTTAAAACGCCTTGGCCTTTTGGAAGAAAACATAATTAATTTTGATACTGAAGGGCAATTAGGAACAGTGTTAAAATAAAAGCCTTTGTAAGAGAGAATGTCAAAGATGTAAGGGGACCTTCTAACTCGGGCTCTGTACTCAGTGTAATGACAGCAGCCAGACAGAGGTAAACACGCACTCTGAGCCCTACATCACACATCTGATCAGACAGCATTGAACTGATAGGTTTTTATTATTATTTTAAGAGTGAAAAAAATATTGAAGCCTAAGGGTTGCAGATTTATAAAAATAATAAAATAAAATGTAGAATATCAAATCCTGATTGTAACGTCCAGCTCCAGGAAGACAGATAATGTACTCCTATTACCCCCACCAACAGGGCAGGGTTAATCTAGGGAAAAAAAGGTTGCCTAGGAAGCTGTGTGGGAGGCTTGTACAGTGGCTTGTATAGTGGCTGATGTACTGGTTATGATTATGGGCTCTGCCTCTGATACAGCAGACAAGGGTTAACATTTCAGCTCTTCCTCTTCAGTAAGCTATCACCTATTCAGTAAGGAGACCTTGGGCAAGACTGTACTGAACAGCAAGTAGAAAATGTAATGTAAAAAAAAATAGATGTAAGCTTTAAAGAGAACCCGAGGTGTGTTTAAAGAATGTTATCTGCATACAGAGGCTGGATCTGCCTATACAGCCCAGCCTCTGTTGCTATCCCAAACCCCACTAAGGTCCCCCTGCACTCTGCAATCCCTCATAAATCACAGCCATGCTGTGAGGCTCTGTTTACATCTGTAGTGTCAGTCTCAGCTGCTCCCCCGCCTCCTGCATAGCTCCGGTCCCTGCCCCCGTCCCTTCCCTCCAATCAGCAGGGAGGGAAGGGATGCAGGCGGGGACTGGAGTTCTGCAGGAGGCGGGGAGAGCAGCAGACTGACACTTTAGAGATAAACACAGCTAGCTCTGACAAGCTGTTTGTCAGCAGCGTGGCTGTGATTTATGAGGGATTGCAGAGTGCAGGGGGACCTTAGGGGGGTTTGGGATAGCAACAGAGGCTGGGCTGTATAGGCAGATCCAGCCTCTGTATGCAGATAATATTCTTCAAACCCACCTCGGGTTCTCTTTAACAATGGTAGAGAAAGAACCATCGAAAGTTGATAAGGCAGACAGACATTACCTAACCAGACATCACTGAGTGAGGAAGAGCAATCTCGCCATGGTGCGCACTGCGCAGTAGTCCACCACGGCCGCCACAACACAGACAGTTGTTTGCGGTGCATTACACAGGGAGTTTGGTGTGTTAGTGTGAAGTAGTACACTAATTACACTCCCTGATTGATGTATACACATGCAAGATGTTTGAAAGCACTTTAGGCCTGCAATTTAGCATTCAATGTGATTTCTGCCCTTAAAACGCTGCTTTGCGTCAAAACCAGATTTTTCCCCGGGACTTTTGGCATGTATCCCACTCCGCCACCTGGGGGTCCAGGTGTTAGACCCCTTGAAACATGTTTTCCATCACTTTTCTGGCCAGCATAAGTGTTTCTAGTTTTCTAAGTTCGCCTCCCCATTGAAGTCTTTTGTGGTTCGCGAACTTTTCCGTGAACCGAACCTTCCGCGGAAGTTCGCGAACGGGGTTCGCGAACCGAAAATCGGAGGTTTGGCCCATCTCTATTCACTAATCCCTAATCTAACCTATACTGTAGCTAGCTAAGGCTAATAGCTGGCCAGCAGGCAGCAGCTGGCCTGGTCTGTGCACAGTGCACACACAGACACATAGCAGCTGCAGAAGCCCTGCAGCACACACTCTGACTGTCACACAATGAAATCAAGCTAATTAACAATACAAAAATAGTGTAGTGATAGTGAAGGGGTTAATCACTGAACAGCTTTAGTTTTATCACTGTGTACAGCACTTGCTAGGCCAGCAGCACTAGAGCATGTCTCTCAGTGAGCATTCACAAGCAAGGACGAGATTTCTCATCATGGCAGCCCTCCTTATTATAAAGGGGGGGCTGGCCAGGGTTCCTTTCTGTGATTGGGTGCCAGGGCTTAGACTGGGAGCCCTCTGATTGGCACAATGAGGTCAGGTGGGGCTGGCCAGGGTTCCCCTCTGTGATTGGTTGCTAGGGCTTTTGGTGGGAGCCCTCTGATTGGCTCAATGGCGTCCTGGACATCATCTACTTAGTTACAGTATCTCAATAGTCGGATTTCTGCGGATATCCGCCACCAGCACCAGTGTCCAGCACCTCTTCACAGGTGCACCAGTGTCCAGCACCTCTTCACAGGTGCACCAGTCCCTCTCTTCCATGCCCAGTACCTCTTCACATGTGCACCAGTGTCCAGCACCTCTTCACATGTGCACCAGTGTCCAGCACCTCTTCACAGATTCACCAGTCCCTTTATTCCATGCCCAGAACCTCTTCACATGTGCCCCAGTGTCCAGCACCTCTTCACAGGTGCACCAGTCCCTCTCTTCCATGCCCAGCACCTCTTCACATGTGCACCAGTGTCCAGCACCTCTTCACATGTGCACCAGTTTCCAGCACCTCTTCATAGATTCACCAGTCCCTTTATTCCATGCCCAGAAGCTCTTCACATGTGCCCCAGTGTCCAGCACCTCTTCACAGGTGCACCAGTGTCCAGCGCCTCTTCACATGTGCACCAGTGTCCAGCACCTCTACCAGTGTCCAGCATCTCTTCACAGGTGCACCAGTCCCTCTCTTCCATGTCCAGCACCTCTCCACATGTGCACCAGTTTTCAGCGCCTCATCACATGTTCACCAGTGTCCCAAGCATCTCTTCACCGGTACACCAGTCACTCTCTTCCATGCCTAGCACCTCTCCAAATGTGCACCAGTGTCCAGCACTTCTCCACATGTGCACCAGTATCTGGCACTTCTTCACAGGTGCACCAGTCCCTCTCTTTCATGTTCAGCACCTCTCCACATGTGAACTAGTCCCTCTCTGCCATGCTCAGAACCTCTCCACGTGTACAACATTCACTCTCATCTGTGTCCAGCACCACTCCACATGTGCAACAGTGTCCAGCACCTCTCCACACATGCACCAGCTCCCCCCTCTTCCATGCCAAGAACCCCTTCACATGTGCACCGGTCCATCTTATCTATATCCAGCACCTCTACACATGTCCACCAGTGTCCAGCATCTCTCCATATGTGAACCAGTGTCCAGCACCTCTTCACAGGTACACAAGTACCTCTCTTCGGTGTCCAGCATCCAGCAGTTCACCTCTCGACATGTGCACCAGTCTCTCTCATCTATGTTCAGCACCTCTACACATGTCCACCAGAGTCCATCACCTCTCAACATGTGCATCAGCCCCCTTCTTCAATGTCCAGCACCTCTCCACATGTGAACTAGTGTCCACCATCTCTTCACATGTGCACCAGTCCCTCGCTCCCATGTCTAGCACCTCTTCACATATGCACCAGTCCCTCGCTCCCATGTCTAGCACCTCTTCACATGTGCACCAGTCCCTTGCTCCTATGTCTAGCACCTCTTCACATGTGCACCAGTCCCTCGCTCCCATGTCTAGTACCTCTTCACATATGCACCAGTCCCTCGCTCCCATGTCTAGCACCTCTTCACATGTGCACCAGTCCCTCGCTCCCATGTCTAGCACCTCTTCACATTTGCACCAGTCTCTCGCTCCCATGTATCAGCCCCCCTCTTCTATTTCCAGCACCTCTCCACATGTGCATCAGTTGCTCTCTTCCATGTCCATCACTTCTCAACTTCTGCACCAGTCACCCTTTTCTACATCCACCACCACTCCTGGGGCCTGATTCACAAAGCGGTGCAAAGTGTTTGCACACCTGTGAAAAGCCCTTTATCACGCCTAAACTTAGTTTAGGCGTGATCTGAAGGTATTCACGCGAACTCCCGTGCACAAAGTTTTGCGCGCGCAGCACACCGCGCTACGCGTGCAGCGCACCGTGCTTTGCGTGATGCGCCCATTAAACCCTATGGGACTTTGCACGCGCGCGTGCACGTTTGCGCGCGCAAAACTTTGCGTGCGGGAGCTTCACGCGAATTATAGCACAAAGCGGTGATAACTTCGCTAGTGCAAAGGTTATCACGCCTAAAGTCTTTTAGGTGTGATAACTGAGTTATCACCGCTTTGTGAATCAGGCCCCAGATGTGCACCAGCCCTCTCTTTTACTCTTTTATGTCCAGCAGCACTACACATATGCACCAGTCCGTTTCTTCAATGTCTAGGACCTCTCCACATGTGCACCATTCCCCCTCTTCTATGTCCAGACCTGCTCTCCACATGTACACCCGTCACCCTCTTTCATGTCCAGCACCTCTCCACACGTGCACCAGTGTCCTGCACCTCTCCACATAGTCAACAGTCCTTTTTCCATGTCCAGCACCTCTCTACATGTGCACCAGTGCCCAGCACCTCTCCAAATGTGCACCAGCCCCTCTCTCTTAAATGTATACTACTTTGCCACATGTGAACCAGTCCCTCTCTTCAATGTATAGTACTTTGCCACATGTGAACCAGTCCCTCTCTTTCATGTATAGCACCTCTCTCCACATGTGCACCAGTCCCTCTCTTCCATGTATAGCTCCTCTCCACATGTGCACCAGTCCTTCTCTTCCCTATATAGAACCTCTGCACATGTGCACCAGTCCTTCTCTTCCATATATAGAACCTCTCTCCACATGTGCACCAGTCCCTCTCTTCCATGTATAGCTCCTCTCCACATGTGCACCAGTCCTTCTCTTCCATATATAGAACCTCTGCACATGCACACAAGTCCCTCTCCTCCATGCCCCACTACCTTTTTTCACATGTGCACCATTGTCAAGAACCACTCCACGTGTGTATCATCCTTCACTGTACTAAAAGCAAGACAGTTGCCCTCATTTATCAGTTTGGTGGACGTCTCCTTGAAAATTCCTAATAATTTTCACTGAACTCAGCTATCATCATTTTACTTTGGGGTCATATCCTTAATACACAATATGTTGCAGCAGAACAGGAGTAGCTGGATAGGTAAAGTATACTAAATGGGTGCTTATTGGGGATCATTTTAATAGTGATACTTCCACTCGGAGCGCTCACCCCACAGAGGAACAATAAGTGGGGAGAGTGTGTTCAATGTGCAAAGTACTTTAAAAATAAATCTAGTAGCACTAAATAAAAAAGTTAAAATGTATTGTAAAAACAAACAAAAGCAAAACAGACCTGGTGGCTGATAAACAGTAAAAAAGCAGATATATGAATTTTACCTGAATTAGAGCTTTAAAAATAATTCTGTCATCATCCACTCTAACCTGAAAGTCGTCAAGTAATTCTCTGAACATTGTAATACACTTTTGTGGTGGACTTTGTACTTCAAGTAAACCACAAGTTAGATGAGACCAGTTGCCTGGCTCTCCTGCTCATCTTTCTGGCATCAGTAGTGTCTGCATCATACACCTAAACAAACGTGGCTAATCTACCCAGACTTCAGTCAGAAACACCTGATCTGCATGCTTGTTCAGGGTCTATGACTAAAAGCATTATAGTCAGAGGATTAGCAGGATAGCCATGCAATCTGCATGGTTTAAAATGAAATAAATATGTCAGGCTCCACATTCCTCTCACTTCAAGAGGGCTTTCTGTATTTTGTTTTTACATAGAGCATTTACACAGTAACAGAGCAGACCAGGCAATACATTATGCATAAGCTATGCCAGATCCCATTCACCTATATTCATTCCTGTTCCAAGCAAAAAAAAAGTTGTCCGGTTTATACAGGGTTAAGCGTTGCACTTCATAACACTTTCCCGATTTAGCTGTCATTATTCACAACTTCTCTCATCATGTATAAAGCCCATATTTCCCTTTAAACTGTTACCGCTGGCAATAAAAGGAGAGATATTTTAATAAAAACATAATGTGCCAATCACAGCAGCACATTTTATAAGTGTCTGGGGAATGCAGAAATGATTGTTATCTCTATAATAGGCCAAGACGAGGAACACAGAGCTCTGGGACGCTGAAATTTCCCACCCACCCCGGTGGAATCCTCCCTCGCTACTCTTCCAACATGCATTATTTCAACATAATTTATACACTTAACCTTTTGATTTAGAGACTGTGCTTGGGAGCCACAGGGCCATAGCTGCACATTAATGCATTCAACCTCTGGACAGAATGATTTAACTTCCATGGCATTGTGAGTGGCCTTTCATCAGCTAAGGTGTGTCCAGTTACTGCCCCTGATAGCTTCACATTGTTTCCGCTGATAATACATAAAATAAACATCGCTGTCTGCCCATTGTTATGCAGGCTACTTTGTCAGCTGTTATGAAAAGTGATTTCCGACACAGCAAGAAAAATGGTGCTGCTTTTCCTTGTGTTGTGAATGGTGCGCTGCGAGCTCTTGACAATTCTCTAGACTCCCTCCTGGCATCGGTGACCTTTGAAATGCAATCACTACTTGTGTGCATGTGCAGTTCCTCTTCCTGTGTCCACAGTGACAGGAAGTAGGTTGTGACCTTTAGCAGATAATCTGACACACGCGCGCTCAAGCGGAAGGCACGGCATTATATGAAACACAAAACTTGGAACTTTCGAGTTTAAGGTAAATCCAGGAAATAGAGAGGCTTCCTTGCAGGAAGGGGCCCATTTACAAATAATCTCAGAGGATGCTTCGTGGCATCAGGCCAAACACTAACCCCAGGGTTATCTTCCATGGAAGTCTGGCTCAGAGACCTTCAACTTGTGCTGAAGGATTGTGTGATCTGGAGACACTTATTGAAGCCAGAGGCTCTGTGATCAAGTGATGCTTTTTGTGATAATTTGTGCAGCGGGCCAAAAAATCTCTCTCTGTCCTCACAGATAAAATTTAAGAGACAAGGTTAACGCTCTAAATATCTTCCTTGTAATGTATGGCACTTATTGTAATATTAATAAAAGCAATGTCACAGCCTCAGTATTCAAAATGAAAAAAATAAAAAATAAATCCAATATCAAAAGTTTATAGAAAAAGGGGAAATGTCCTTACCCAGGCACCCCCCTTCCCTCCACACACACAGAATTGGGGGATTAATAAAGAGTATATAGAATTGAACCGCTCACATCTAGGATATAATGTATGGATGTTATAAATGTGCAGAGTCAAAAATATAAATGTGATTTTTGAGCTGAGCAGTGCAGTGACTACACTACTGTGGTTCTGTTAACTGAGGTAGATTTGCAGTGATGATGAGCAGCCTCAAGAGGCTTTCAGATCTGTTTAAGAGTAAAAATACAGCAATACACAGTATAATAATTGTAGTATTGATTGGAGGCTTTTTGCAATTTAGCATATTTAGAAATACATGTACTGCTGTTTTACTTTTTTTCTAACCTTCTGCCGCCCGCGTCACGCCAATGGGAGTGGCGGCAGCCCCAGGACCACCTAACACTGATTGGCGTAAAGTCCTGGGGCTGTAATTTGCATGAGATCGCGCGCACGCTGCGCGCGCATCTCATGCTCGGAAAGTGGAGCTCCGCCCCGCCTTCAGTCTCCGAGCGGCTATTGCCGCTCGGGAGACTGTTAGACAGCGTGATTGCCGTCTATTTACTAGGTGCAGCGCTGCGATGACATGGGGGACAAGAGATCGATCGGCTCTCATAGGCAGAAGCCTATGACAGCCGATCGCCATAAATGGCTGGCTGTGGGGAGGGAGGGAGGGAGGGAAGAAATTTAAAGTAACAGGGTTTTTTTCAAAAAACAAACAAACAATATTATTTATTTAAAAAAAAATAAACATGGGGGGAGCGATCAGACCCCACCAACAGAGAGCTCTGTTGGTGGGGAGAAAAGGGGGGGGGGGGGAATCACTTGTGTGCTAAGTTGTGCGGCCCTGCAGCTTGGCCTTAAAGCTGCAGTGGCCAATTTTGCTAAAAATGGCCTGGTCACTAGGGGGGTTTAGCTCTGCAGTCCTCAAGTGGTTAAATATCCTTCCCATAAGAGAGGTTCATAATGCATAGCTCCCAACTGTCCCTCTTTTGGAGGGACAGTCCCTCTTTGGGAGCCATGTCCCTTTGTCCCTCTTTCCTCCTCATTTTTCCCTCTTTCAGGACTTTGTCCCTCTTTCTGTGTAAATATATATATTTCTCTACAAAAAAATGTGTTTGATTGATTCTACACTTTATTCCCATCCTTTAAATTGATATATTACTAATTTTAAAGTGTTAATATGAAGGAAAATGAACCAGGATAGAAAGGACCAGTGTGGTTTGAATTATAAAACAACAAATATTTTTCTTATGAAATATTTATGGTATGCTCGACTAGGGGGTGTGGCAGGGCGGGATTAGGGATGTGGCAGGGGCATGGCTTAAGTGACCCTCTTTCCCATGTCAAAAAGTTGGGAGGTATGAAATGGTGTGTGCCATTGGGGGTGTGAGGGCTGGGCCAGCACTATTACTTACCCGGGGCGCTATGCTGCTCTTCTGCCCCCGCCTCGTACGACATGTGCTATCTTCTTCCCTACTTACCATGCAAACAGCTAAATAAGAAGTATTATGTATGTAATGTATTCCAAAACAACAGCATTTGAAAATCTTAATTAATAATTAGGCAGCTTGTCTCTAAAGTTACAGTTACACATGCATATTCCCCAAAAAATATAATAAAACAAGCCAGTCCTCCTTAAAAACAAAATAGGACACCATGTCATCGTACTACTTAGATAAAGTGAAACTGAATAAGCTGATGAGACAAACAATTGTACCTATCCTCCTACTCCTAAAAAGTAATGTTAGAATCCTGCTGTTTTATGTTATGTTTACAAACTTCAAAAGTTTGCTCAAAAACCGTAACCCTAGCTAACTTGCAGTCATCCCCTCCCCTCTACTCCCCATTTTGGGTAATCCTTCCTTCTTCCCAGGATTGTCTAAAGCTTTCATGTCCAGATGGTTCAACTATGGATACTTTAACTTAGGTAACTGGATAGACTTTGCCACAAGAAAAATTATCTATAGGTCCGTACTGGAAGAAAAAATTCCTTTCACTTCCCAGATCCTTATGGATTACAATCAAATCACACATTTTCTACACCATTACACGCTCCAAGCTTCAACACTTTCCTCCTCTACCTCCTTTGAGCATCTATCACAAAAGTCATCAGAAGGGCCTTATTTCCCAAATTGATGTCCTCCTCCAAAGTAAATCTGGGGTACTCATACCCTCTCACTCATACATGGAGAAGTGGGAATTGGCTCTTTGTACAGCCATTAACACGGATGATTGGACAGACATTTGGGAAAATGCCAGGCCTACCTCAATGTGTACTCAAATTAAGGAAAATAGTTATAAAATTTTGTTCCGCTGGTCTAACTTCAGAAGTTCTAGCCAAAATTTACCCTGGGGCTTCTGACAATTGCTGGAGGGGTTGCGGTCACAAGGGTACCCTAGAACATATCCTCTGGTACTGCCCTCTGATCTTACCTCTATGGAAGGAAGTCCCGAATCTGATTTTGCAAGTCACAGGTGTCTCAGCTCCTCTGTATCCACTTACTTAAGTATACTATGCGTCTGATCTCTCACATTCTGACTGCCACCAGGCTTTCAATAACATCTGCATGGAAAATGATCACCCCGCCTACTATCCCTGACATTAAAATTAAAATAAGCTGGGCCAAATCTATGGAGCAGTTAACGGCTTCCTTCAGGGATACAGAAGTTAATTTCACAAGATATGGGATCCATGGACACAATTTTTCTCAGATCATATGCCTCCCTGACTCCGATGTCTTACATTTACAACTCTATTTTTCGATTTAGTGTCTAGAGGTGCTTCCAAAGGTGTTTGGACTTCCTAATTCCTTAAAGATATACCCAGCCTTTTATCTCTTAAGAGCTTAGAACCCTTTTCATCCCCATTTCCTACTGACCACTGATAGATTGTGCAAACTATCTGAACACTGTGACTCACCATCCTTCTTCTTCCCCAAGACCCTTGTTCTCTTTCTTCTTATTTCCTTTCTTTGGCTGTACAAGCTTCCCTACCGTGTTTCTATATCACCCCATACAATTTAACCTGATACCTCTTGGCTTAGTTCATACTGACTTCAAAAGACTATTCACCCTAGTTCCACAGAAAGCATGCAGGCCCTCCACAGAGGAACTTTTGCTGTGGCCAGCCTGGTCCACCGGCTGCCGGGCCCTGCTCCAACAACCTAGTGCTGCCACCTTCCATCTGGTCTCCAAGGGGTCTGCCAGGCTTAAATAATCCAGCAATTAGCAGGGGCCCACCGAACTGGCACCTACTGGCACTTTACCACACAGTGCATGAGCAGCAGCTGCAGATCCGTCACAGCCTGCCATGTGAGACATTTAAATGGACTAGGTTGCAAGGCAATCTTAGGGGGTCTTACCTTCCACTGCTTTCTTTCTCACTGTCTCCTATCGCTCCTTCTTTTTTCTTTTCTCCTTCTCTTTTACCACCTGCATTTTCCAAGACGTGCGGTGGGGTGTCTGTTATTGCTGCAGAGCAGTTGAGCGCCCCACAGAGTGTAGCAGGCAGCTCCGCTCGACATAGCACTCAGACGGACCTATCTAGCTTAGGTTTTGTGTAATGTGCAGGGGAGGACTGGCCAGGGGGGAAGGGGGGAGATTTCCCCCCAGGCTGCCTCTCATTTAATGATTTAGGGCTGGTGCATGGCCTGTTGCATTCAGGTTATTGTATAAGGCAATATGAACCACTAGGTTGGCTGAGGGAAGTAAAAGCCCAATTAGCAATTAGAGGGCGGGAAAGTAAATATACACAGCATGATGCAGAGCAGAGGCTTGCCTGGAGGGTCTGTGGGAAAAAACTGTCTGCTCTCTTACCATCATAGCTCCCAACTTTCCCTCTTATGAAGGGACAGTCCCTATTTGTATATACAGTAAGTGTGTGTGGGGGGACCATTTGGGATGAGGCTGCCATGAACATGGGCCTCTAGTTTGTTTTCCCCCCGGGCCAAAAGGTCCCAGTCCTCTCCTGGTAATGTGCAACATATAAATCTTGTAATATGATGACTGCTTGTTTGTATGTCTATGATTATGCTCTTACGGTACCATCACCGGCCCTGTATGTGCCAAAAATAATGGAGCGCTGGACCAAGAGGAGTAGGAGAGAAACAGGAAAGCTCTATAGGACCCAGACCCTTTCATCTTCATAGGTAGGTGTCAGATTTTTTTTTAATCACTTCAGGTTTGCTTTAATGACATAGAGTGTCTGTATCACAGAGAGCCAAAGTGTATGAACCACTAAACCTTTTTATCTATATTCTGCTCTCAGAAGCCATTCTCCGCCAGAAAAGTGTTTATGGCTGTAATTCCTTATAAGTGAAGATCACAGTATAGTGATATAGTCAGATTGGGTCCCGACTGGAGCAAAACTGTTGCTTGCATGTCTGTATGTTAAAGTGAACCTGAGGTGAAAATACACTGATGAGATAAACAATTATATTTATCCTCCTACTTCTAAAAAATACTTTTTTAAGTATCTCAAGGTTTTCTTTTATATTCAAACATTTACAAAGTAGGTTGAATGTTTTACTGTCTCTAATCAGTGGCAGCCTATTAAAGAGACTCTGAAGCAGGACCGGATTTACATCATGGGAGCCTATAGGCACGGATGTCCTGGCACCTTCGACTTTGCCCTCCATAAACCTACAAACACCCGCCGAACTGCCCTGCAAGTGTGCTGGCCGGCCCAGCTGTCACTTCTCCCTTACTTCTCTTGCCTGTCACAGGTAGCTACAGATGTCCCTTCGTATTAGGTAGCCATAAGTACCCTCAATATTAAGTAGTTAGAGGTGCCCCCAAGTATTAGGTAGCTAGAGGTGCACCTGACTGAAGGGAAATCTGGTCAGTGGAATGCAGAGACCCGGGTGAGTAACATCTAATTTACACTTTGCTCGGGACTCTACATAGAGAAGGAGAGAGGCATTGGGGTGGGGAGTGAACCACCTTTTCACCATCAGGCGCCTGTAGGCACGTGTCTACAGTGCCTTATGGTAAATCTGGCCCTGCTCTGAAGCGAGTCTAAATTTACTTTTTTAACAGGCAGTCATGTAAGTCAGTATAATCCCTGCTAAAACGCCACTATCCCGCGGCCGCTATCCCCAACCCCCTCCCCCCCCCCCCCGTCCTGCAAAATCCATGACTTTCTTGGTCGTGGATTTTGCTGCTCATGGAGGCAGAGCTATGAGCTGCAGCTCTGCCTCCACGCACGTCAATCGCCGCACCGATCTCCACCTCTCCCCCGCCCCTCTCTGTGAAGGCAGATTGAGTGGGGTGGGGAGAGGCGGCGTTCAGCGCGGATTGACGCGCTGAGAGGCAGAGCTACAGGGCTTAGGTCTGCCTCTTCAGGAAGTGCTCCCCTGAGCTTACAGAGGGGATATGGGGGTAAAGACCCCTCGTTTTGCCGCGGGATAGCGGCGTTTTAGCAGGGATTATACTGATTTACATGACTGCCTGTTAAAAAAGTAAATTTAGACTCGCTTCAGAGTCTCTTTAAATGTCCCAGAGTTAGAAAAAGATCAATAGTCTATGTATTTAATCTCTCCCTGTCCTCAGAAGTTGCTGCCAGGAAAACGTTTATGGCTGTAATTTGCATATCAGTGATGTTTACTATATTCCCGACAAGGTACCAACAAGACTGAAGCTGTCACTTCCATGAGTAAAAATTAACTCTTTCTGGCAAAATAAAACAAGCTAAACGGCCTGGTTATTAATATGTTTTGTACTGTACATACATGTTTATCTCATCAAGTCTCATATCGCCTCGGGTACACTTTAACTCTTTCAATCAGGAAAATAAGAAAAGGAAAAGCATAGTTAGTATTAAGATGTATGTCCACAAATACCATAAACAGACAGTAATTTCATCCAATCACAAATTAATGATCACCAAAAAATGTAATTAAGCGAGCATATCCTCCCAATAATATAAATAGACAGATATGTCCCCCCAATAACATAAAGAGGCAGGCATATCCCCCAAACAACATAAATAGGCAGACATGTCAGCAAAATAACAAAAGTAAGCAGTCCTATTCCCCCAAATAAAACAATTAGGTTCAGATGTACAGATCGAGACAGAGCTAAGAACTAAAAAAAAGTGACTGTCCTAAAAATGTTTTGCAGCATTTCTGCTGTATATAATGAATGCCGTACATGCATAGCATAGTACAGTTCTCATTTAAACATCATATCTAGTAATAAAGGTAGGAATAAGAAATAAACGAGTGAAAAAGTCAATGCATCCCTCTAAAGGCCAGTATCTTAGCTGTCGTTCGTAGACCTACCTATCCAGTGTCTAAACTGCTAACTAACTACATATATCTAAATACATAGAGGAAGTACAGAAACTGCAAATTGTGCAGAAAAAGTGCTGAATACAAAAAACCCAACAGACTCCACTCTTAAATCAGGGCTTCATCAGAGACACATAGGAATATGTAATACACACATATTGCACACATAAAATATTGCACATTTAAATGGCTGCACATAAAATGATCATTTATGTATTTAGATATATGCAGTCAGCTGCCAGTTTAGACACTAGATAGATAGGTCTATGAACGACAGCTGTGATACTGGCCTTTAGAGGGATGCCTCTTCTTTGTCACTTGTTTATTTCTGTTTCTAACCTTTACTACTAGATGTCAAGTATTATGTTGTGCATCCATTCATTATATACAATAGGAAGTCCACAAAGCACTTCTAACATAGTTTAAGCCCTATACAGTCACTACTACCCAGATCTACACTGCTGTGTGCAAGATTGCTCTTTATCTGTGTGCTCATATGATTAAGGTTGTAGTGCATTTCATTAAATGTTAAAGGACCACTGTCATGAAAATCTTAAAATGTAAAATATATGTAAACATATACAGATAAGAAGTACATTTCTCCCAGAGTAAAATGAGCCATACATTACTTTTCTCCAATGTTGCTGTCACTTACACTTACTTACTGACAGAACTGACATGTTCTGGATTAGCCCATCTCTTCATGGGGGATTCTCAGGGATTTCTTTATTTTTAAAGAGAACCTGTACTGAGTAAAAATACTTAAAATAAACACATGAGGTAACTTCAAATGAACATTACATAGGTACCTTGCCATCAGTTCCTCTCAGAAGCTCACCATTTTTTTCTGACAATAATCCCTTCCAGTTCTGACAATATTTTGTCAGATCTGAAGTATATCAGTTGCTGTTAGTAAAATATCAGTTGCTGTCAGTTATAGCTGAGAGGAAAACGGATGTACCAGGTAATGTCCATGTTTCCCTATGGCTCAAGTGGGCGATGTTACAGTTTAACTGTGTGCTGACCAGAAAGCTGTTATGGGTAATGGCTATTTTCAAAATGGAGGACGGAAAATTCCCTTGATCATAGTAAACAAATAGGACGCGGGACAGGAGAAAGACACCGAGGAGTAGACTACACGGAAGGTAAGTATGACTTGTGGGTGCTTATTTTGACTTTTATTTTCAGTACAGGTTTTCTTTAAGCACTTAGCGAATGGCAGTTGCTCTGTACAACTGCCAAAAAAAGTGTACGGTGAGCAGGCAGCCTGGCCAGCATCTTTGTATTAATCTTTTTCAAGGAGTGTCTTTATAAAGATTAAAGGCCATGCTGAGAATCCCCTATGGAGAGATGGAATCGCCCAAAATCTGTAGGTTACAGCAGATTTCTACTACTTACTGTAAATTACAGTAACATAGGAGAGAAGTAATTTATGGCTTATTTTACTCTGGAAGAAACTTACTTCTTATTTGTATGTGTTTACATATATTTTAAATTTTAAGATTTTTGCAGCAGTGGTCCTTTAAGGTTTTCTTTTATTTTAACTAAGGATTTTGACTATATCAGACTACATGAGTAATCTTGTTTAAATAGTTTATATTTGTGACCAAGTAAACCAAAAATGTTTTACTTTTGGCAAATGTGTGTACTTTTGTTAGTGTTGTGTCCGCAACTGGCTGCCATGCCATCACTTTAGCTGTGAGTGACTGTCAGTCCCCTATTACACTAGCGCATTTTCATTGCGTAGCATTACTCATTTTTAATGCAGGGTAACGCTAATGCAATGAAAGTCTATGGGACCTTTCATACCTGATGTGGTGCGATGCGCCGGAAATATCGCGTCTGATGCAAGGGCATCAGCGCATTATGGATCAACATCTGCAGTGACATTTGTTGACTGGAAGTCTTGAAGGTCAAATGATGCTGCAGATATTTCAAACTGTTTCGTATTCATGTTGTGGCGCGCATGTGCGAAACAAATTTGTTCAATACACTTGCTTGCAATGCGTATTTCCGCCACAGGAAGTAAGCGCTAGAGAGCCTCACTTACGCTTTGACTTGTTGCCAAGGATCACATGAAGGCTTTTACAGCAGGTATCTACAAAACTTGTTTGTTTGTTGTTGCAACCTTTTTATCGTCACTCAACCTTGAGACATACGCTTGTCTTTCCAATATCTAAGAAATCCTGACTTGATCTGTCCCTATGCTCCAGTTTGCCACACATTCTCGTCTTCCATTCCTTCAAATGACCACTTTCTTTTCAAAAATGTGGTTGTGATCTTTTATAATCTGGGATTTTGACCCATACTCACATAGGTAGCCAGTGACCTTTCCAGGGCCAAGTCAAAATGCTGATTTTCTCTTCTCCTTCTGGAATCATTCCCCTGCACTTTATTATTTATTGTATTTATAAAGCGCCAAAATATTACGCAGCGCTGGACATTCATTTAGGTTACAGACAATATTTAGGGGTGACATACAGCAATACGACAATACAGGAATACAAGAAAGACCAGTTAATGCAGCACAGTATGAGTACCAGGTAATGCTTAGTCAGTCACTGGAGGGGAGCATGGAGATTAGGCAAGTTAGGTTCACTCAGATGCATAGCATGGGTGCACAGTAATAGAGGTGCATGATCAGGTAGGACACAAAAGGAGGAGGACCCTGCCCAAAGGCTTACAATCTAGAGGGTGAGGGAGAGTGTCACTGTCAGACTCACCGTCAGGGTCCTTCTCGGAGCTCTCGGGGTCGTCCTCTAGCGCGCACGCGCGGGGGCTCTCTGGTCCTTGTAGTCCCTCTGCCTGCACGGCGTTTGGCGCTGCGCGCAGTGCGCATGCGCACAGGCGCCTGCGCGCGCACCGCCATGTGCACGCGCGCGCGTGCGCAGACAGGGACGCGCGCTCTGCGCATGCGCAGAGCGCTAATTTCGGCGCCAATTCAACAGTATAAAAGCAGCACTGCCCCTGACTGCAGTGCTGCTCGTTCTGATCAGTTGGCTAACCTGTTGGTGAACCGTTGTTCCAGTTTCTGCTGATATCCTGATCTGATCTCCTGTTGTGACCCCGGCTTGTGACCCCGACTACTCCTGATCTCCGCCTGCCCTGATCCTTGGCTTGTCTTCTGGATTACCGTTGTCTGCCGCCTGCCCTGACCCCTGGCTTGTGACCCCGACTACTCTTGATCTCCGCCTGCCCCGACCCCTTGGCTTGTGACCCCGGATTGTGCTGATCTCTGTGTGCCTGGATTTCCGGATCTCATCGGACCACTTCTGCTCCACTATTTGTGTCTCTGTTCTCCCAACCACTTGCTGAGACGATCCCAGTAGTGACCTGGTAGGGCACTAGGCAGCGAAGTTCCACATTCCCCTCCTGGGAGTGTGGTCCTGCATCCCCCTCAAGGGGGTGTGGGTGAAGACCCGTGGTCACCTAGACTCCACTACTGGGTAAAGTCTCTTCCATCGGTGGGAAGGTCAACAGGGACTGAAGAGAACTCTGACCTGTCTTTAACAGTAACGAGCAGCCATAATGGAGTCTAGTGGAGTTCGTACCCCGGTGGAGATCCTGTACGACCTAGTTACCCAGCTTCGAGTTTCCATGGACGAAGTACAGAAGGGATATCAAGAGATCCGCGACCAGCTGCGTGCCCCTGCTCCAGTCTTGGTTGCCCCTGCAGTCCCTGCTCAAGTAGTCGTTCCCCCGGCTCATAACGAACCTGTTCCGGGCCTAGGAGAAGGAGCCGCAGCATTGCTTCCAGAGCCCAAGCTACCCTTACCGGAACGATTTTCAGGAGACCGTTCCAAATTCAGATGGTTCCAGAGTGCTTGCCGGCTTCACTTTTCGCTTCTGCCTCGCACTTTTGCAAACGAGGAGGTCAAGGTGGGAGCAGTCATCTCCCTCCTGCAAGGAGAACCCCAGGCATGGGCCCTTCGCCTGGTGGAACAGCGGCACCCGGCTCTACTGACCCTTGACGCCTTCTTTGAGACCATGTCTGAGGTCTTTGATGACCATGGAAGAGCGGCGTCAGCTGAAAACGCGCTCCAAGCCCTGCGACAAGGAAGGAGACCGGTCGAGGACTACGTCTTGGACTTCCGTCGGTGGGAGGCAGATGTCGACTGGAACGACTCCGCTTTGAGCTTCCAGTTTCGCCAGGGTCTCTCAGAAGCCCTTAAAGATGAACTGGCCAGAGTTGGGGTACCAGACACTTTAAAGGAGCTTATTCGTCTCTCTATCCAGATAGACAGGAGACTGAGGGAGAGACGAGCCGAACGCTCTGGTTCAGTCAGACCGGCCTGGAACATACCTACCCCCAAGGCTTTACCTGCTCCTATTCCCCCCGTTCCCGTGACTTCGGATGAACCGGAACCCATGCAGATCGGCCTTGCCCGACCAGCGATCTCACAAGAGGAGAGGCAACGTCGGAGATCATCCAACTTGTGCATGTATTGTGGGGCTTCCGGACACTTCCGCAGCAACTGCCCAGTCAGACCATCTGGTGAGCCTGAATTTGTGGTATGTGCTAGTGGTTTTCCTGTTCCTCCACTGGCCTCCTCTCATGTCCCGCTTACTCTCTCATTGCAGGGCCCACACGGAGAGATCGCAACTATTGAGGCCATAGTAGATTCCGGAGCCTGCTCTTGTTTCCTGGATGTTCAACTGGCACAGCAACTATTCCTTCCTGTCCGCCGCAAGAGTCAACCTTTATCCATCCAGTTGGCAGATGGATCTGCCATTTGCTCCGGTCCTATTCTCTCCGAGACACTACCACTCCTTGTTTCCATCCAGGGAGAACATCAAGAATACTTGAGTTTCGACCTTCTGCCTTCTCCCCTGTTTCCGGTCATCCTGGGGATGCCCTGGCTAAGGACTCACAACCCTAGTATTAACTGGGTTTCTCGGGAGGTCTCCTTCAGTTCTAACTACTGTCTTCGTTCATGTTTTCCCCGAGCTGGGTCCTTGTTCTGTATGGACTCACCCAAGAAGGACATTATCCCAAAGGTCTATCATGACTTCCTAGATGTCTTCGACAAATCCAAAGCGGATGTTCTTCCACCACACCGCCCATATGACTGCCCAATTGACCTCCAGCCAGGGGCTCCTATCCCTTTCGGCAGAACCTATCCACTCTCAGAACCCGAAACCCAGATCCTCAAGGAGTACATAGAGGAGAATATCAAAAAGGGGTTCATCCGACCTTCTACATCCCCCGCCGGGGCCGGGATTTTCTTTGTGGAAAAGAAGGATGGCTCCCTTCGTCCGTGCATCGATTATCGGGATCTGAATAAGATAACCATTAAGAACCGATACCCTCTACCGTTGATGCCTGACTTGTTTCAACGACTCGGATCAGCTTGCATCTTCTCCAAGCTTGACTTAAGGGGGGCCTACAACTTGATCAGGATCCGCAAGGGAGATGAGTGGAAGACGGCTTTCCGTTCTCGCTTTGGACATTACGAATATCTTGTGATGCCGTTTGGCTTGTGTAATGCTCCAGCCACTTTTCAACATTTCGTCAATGATATCTTCAGAGATTATATTGATAACTTCATGGTGGTCTATCTAGACGACATCCTCATCTTCTCACCTTCTCAGGAGATTCACTACAGCCATGTAAAACGGGTCTTGGCCCGTCTCCGAACCCATGGACTTTACGCTAAGCCCGAGAAATGTGAGTTTCACAAGACTAACATCCAGTTTCTGGGCCTAAAGATTTCTCCGGGAGGAGTGGAGATGGATCCCCAGAAAGTCTCGGCGATCCTGGACTGGCCGGTACCTACTGATAGGAAGGCCATACAGCGTTTTATTGGATTCGCCAACTTCTACAGACGGTTCATCAAGAACTTCTCACGGATTGTCACACCCATTACTCAACTGACCAGTACCCGTCAGTCTTTCCGCTGGACTCCAGAAGCCCAATCAGCTTTTGAAAAACTGAAGTCGTGCTTCACCTCAGCACCCATCCTTAAACACCCTGATCCGGCCAAAGCATTCGTCCTGGAGGTAGACGCCTCCGAAGTCGCTATTGGAGCAATCCTCTCCCAACGCTTTGGTCCTAAGGCGGTCCTCCATCCCGTGGCCTTCTTCTCCCGGAAGTTGAACCCTTCAGAGAGGAATTACGATGTGGCGGATCGGGAACTCTTGGCCATTAAGGCCGCCCTGGAGGAGTGGCGATACCTTCTAGAAGGCGCTGAACATCCCATACTGGTACTTACAGACCATAAGAACCTGGAGTACCTCAGGACGGCGAAGAGGCTCCGACCGCGTCAGGCTAGGTGGTCACTCTTCTTCTCCCGGTTTACTTTCCACGTGACCTATCGTCCAGGATCCAAAAATATTAAGCAAGACGCCTTGTCCCGCATGTACCAGTCCGAATCAGGTTCTGAGTCAGTACCCGAGAACATCTTGTCTCCCCAGCATTTCCTGCTCATGCATTCCAACCTGATGGATTCGATCAGACAAGCATCTGTGGGTCTGAGCACTCCCCCGGATTTACCATTTAAAGAAGGACTCTACCTGTTCCAAGGGAAGATCTTCGTACCCTCCGAGACCCGCTTGCCAGTCCTGCAAGCCTGTCACGATAATCAACTGGCTGGCCACTTTGGGGTTCATAAGACGCAAGACCTTGTACAGAGGAGCTTCTGGTGGCCCGAACTGTTTAAGGACTGCAAGTCATACGTGGCCTCTTGTGAGGTCTGTGCCCATTCTAAGACCACCCGGGGCCGACCATGGGGTCTTCTAAAACCTCTTCCAGTACCAACTCAACCTTGGAAAGCCATTGCAATGGATTTTGTGGTGGATCTGCCACCTTCAGAGGGGTATACCACTATACTGGTCATCATCGACCGTTTCTCCAAAATGGCTCACTTCCTGCCTTTTAAACACGTTCCATCAGCTGCAGAGACAGCCCAAGTTTTCGTGAGAGAGATTGTCAGACTCCACGGGCTACCTGAAGACATCGTATCTGACCGGGGCACCCAGTTTACTTCCAAATTCTGGCAGGAACTCTGCAGGGGTCTGGGAATTAAAGTCTCCCTCTCTTCAGGTTACCATCCACAGTCCAATGGACAAACTGAAAGGACAAATCAAACCTTGGAGCAGTACATAAGGTGTTTCACTTCAGCCTCTCAGGACGACTGGTACCCACTGTTGGCCACGGCAGAATTTGCATACAATAACTCCACTCATACCTCTACTCAGCAGTCACCGTTTTTTATCAATTACGGTTATCATCCTTCATTCCTACCTGATGTAAACTTTACCTCTGTCTGTCCCGGAGCCCAAGAAAGGATTTCTGCCATTCATGACAACATTAACATTGTCCATAGTGCTTTAAAACAGGCCCAGGAGAAGGGAAAAAGATTTGCTGACCGTCGACGGAAGGAGAGTCCAGTCTTTGTCCCTGGAGACCTGGTCTGGCTATCCACCGCAAACCTTAAGTTGCGTTGTGCATCCAAAAAGCTGGCGCCCAGGTACATTGGACCTTTCCCAGTATCCAAACAGATTAATCCAGTAGCATTCAGACTTACCTTGCCTTCTTCACTGCGGGTGCATCCCGTGTTCCATGTCTCCAGTTTGAAGAGGGTAATCCCGAACAGCTTCCCAGGCCGTTCCTCGGATCCACCACAACCAGTTGTTATTGATGGTATGGAAGAGTTTGAGGTGGAGAAGATACTGGACAGCAGGAGGATTAGACAGTCGCTTCAGTACCTCATCAAATGGAAGGGATTCGGCCTGGAGGAGAACTCATGGGAACCTGCTCGGAATGTACACGCTCCTAGCTTGGTCAAACAGTTCCACAAAAGATTCCCGGACAAACCTGGCCCTAGGGGCACCCGGAGGTTGCCCCTGGGAGGGGGGCAATGTCAGACTCACCGTCAGGGTCCTTCTCGGAGCTCTCGGGGTCGTCCTCTAGCGCGCACGCGCGGGGGCTCTCTGGTCCTTGTAGTCCCTCTGCCTGCACGGCGTTTGGCGCTGCGCGCAGTGCGCATGCGCGCGCACCGCCATGTGCACGCGCGCGCGTGCGCAGACAGGGACGCGCGCTCTGCGCATGCGCAGAGCGCTAATTTCGGCGCCAATTCAACAGTATAAAAGCAGCACTGCCCCTGACTGCAGTGCTGCTCGTTCTGATCAGTTGGCTAACCTGTTGGTGAACCGTTGTTCCAGTTTCTGCTGATATCCTGATCTGATCTCCTGTTGTGACCCCGGCTTGTGACCCCGACTACTCCTGATCTCCGCCTGCCCTGATCCTTGGCTTGTCTTCTGGATTACCGTTGTCTGCCGCCTGCCCTGACCCCTGGCTTGTGACCCCGACTACTCTTGATCTCCGCCTGCCCCGACCCCTTGGCTTGTGACCCCGGATTGTGCTGATCTCTGTGTGCCTGGATTTCCGGATCTCATCGGACCACTTCTGCTCCACTATTTGTGTCTCTGTTCTCCCAACCACTTGCTGAGACGATCCCAGTAGTGACCTGGTAGGGCACTAGGCAGCGAAGTTCCACATTCCCCTCCTGGGAGTGTGGTCCTGCATCCCCCTCAAGGGGGTGTGGGTGAAGACCCGTGGTCACCTAGACTCCACTACTGGGTAAAGTCTCTTCCATCGGTGGGAAGGTCAACAGGGACTGAAGAGAACTCTGACCTGTCTTTAACAGTCACTGCACTCCTTCTTTGGTGCTGTCTGTCAGTCTTCCCAGCATGGATGGCTGACAGATACCTGAAATTTTACCTGTCAAAACTACTCATCTTTCATGAGCCACCTTTAGCTTAGCTACAGTACTATGCTGCACAGCATTACTAAATTGGCATGGCTTGCGCTTTGCCTCTATGCCCTGCATTTTAATGTGTTGTATTGTCCAGTACTGTCTTCACATGCGGTAAATCAATGTTGATGTTTGTTTTTTTGCTACATATTAAACTTTAATTGGCTAATATAATTATAAGCTGTGAACCTATTATTTTACTGTTTTTCATATTGAAAGCAGACTTACCTGGAGGCTGACCTATGCCGCCCTCTGAGAACCGTATATGGTCAGGCTCCAGCCTAAATAACTGCTACAGGGCCTTAGATTTTATGTACATGAGTCTCTGATACAATACTGCAGATTGCAGGTCCGCAGCTTCTCATTGCCCACAGCTTGATACCATCTTGTGTAACCCTTTGCCATCTATAGTAACTGATTGGGTACAGTCCACATCATAGAGAAGCAGGTCCGCATACGTATTGGTACGCCACCAGTAAGTTGGGCACAGGGCAAGCCAAATGATGGCTCACCCTGCTGCTGGTCAATTTCCCAGTGGGAATTAATTTGGGGTCCAGTGATTGCTGCAACCCTGAATTCCTCGCTATAGTGTTAGTGCTAAAGAGGTGCCTAGCTTCAGCACTGAGTGCCAAGCACCAAAATCACCTGCTTAAGCGGGTCCTACTACAACCACATCTCCCTAAAACCTAACAGCTTATGGATAGATTGCCAGTCACTAAAGAGGTATAGTTATGTTGAGGAATGGATCACAGTGAGACCCTACACATGTGCCATGGACAATGCGACTGTCGTTCCCATCTAACTTATAGGAGCAGAGTTCTGATTCCCAAGGTGCTGAAGTAAGCAGGCATCAGGTAGCTGGTAGTAATAGGCTTGAGATCCGTGATCTTCTACACAGGGATCTCAAACTCCAGTCCTCAAGGGCCGAGGTCCTCACACATTTTTGGCACAGCTTAAATTAATTGATCGGAATTAGGAATCAATTAGAACACATTTCTGCATTTCTCATCCCATCCCAAACACTAGTATGGCTATAGTCCTTGAGAACCGAAGTTTTCACTAAAGAGATATGGTTATCTTGAGGATCACAGTGAGATCCTCCACATGTGCCATGGACAATATGACTGTAGTTTCTATGGGGGCAGAGTTTTGATGGTGCTGAAGTAAGCAGGCATCAGGTAGCTACTAGTAAGGGGCTTGAGACCCATGATCTTCTATAGCAGGAATATTAATCTCCAGTCCTCAATGGCCGAGGTCCTCACACATCTTTGGCACAGCTTAAATTAATTAGGAATTTAAGCAGAACATATTTTTGCATTTCTCATCCCAAACACTGGCATGGCCATAGTCCTTGAGAACTGAAGTTTGACACCTGTGTTCTACAGAAAGCTCTTGCAGTACCTAAACTTCAAAAAGTGCAGATTTTTGAAACTTCAACTTCGTTTTAAGTACATATTTTAAATGCAACTACTAATTCTGTAAATGCATTATAAAGTAATGAACTAGAGGTTTCATGCAATGCAAAAGTTCCTGGGTTCTTGTAAAGTATGGGAATAATATCAGCTTGGATAGAATCCTTCTTTACCCACAGCCACCGCCGCATAATATGTAAAATATATAAAAATGATCTATGCCCCATATAAAAAGACACTTGTTATTTGTTTTAACCTTTACAAATAGCATCCTGATGTTTATTGACCTGGCACAAGAAAGGGGAGATGAAAGGGAGAGTTTAAAGTGTCTATTCAAGATGATTTCAGAAATACATTTTTAAGGTTAAAAAGTCCAGATGGTAATTCAACTGCATCCTTGCTATAAACACAGGATGATTTATGGGGAACACTAATAGTATCTGAGCATAGATCGAGCCAGCTTTGCTTCCTCTCATCTGTAGCTTTAAATTCATCAGAATTCTCTGCACTCCCACCATCAATCCTTCACTACAAAGAGATGCTTCTGGCTGGAATTTGGGAGTTCTTCTAAAACCATGCAATTGATAAATGCTAACAACTTTAATCCACACAAATGACTGTCCAGCACTTCTTTATTTATAACGCAGAGCCGGATGTGCTTATTTAAAAGATTGTCAAAGATAACCCCCCTGACAAAGTCATGCTTCCAAAGGGAAACCTTTACACTCGTGTTTTTCTTTAATTCCCGGAGTCCTCAGAGAATTAAACTGAATCAGTTTTCACTTTTTCTGACACTGAGATTATGAGCTTCTTGGCTTTGTGAGAAAAATTCATTAGAAATGGATGTCCCGTGGGTAAAATAGAGCTTGAAATAACATATTTATCACTTCAACGCCAGTAGATCCAGACATAAGCAGTGGTCCAGGCACACTGGTGTGGAAAGATTAAGAGTGATTCTAGAGGGTGGAATTTGAAAAGTGATGTAGTTCCATGTAAATGACTGACTAATCCAAAAAAATAGCAGCTACTTTTGATGTTTCTCAATAATGTATTGCAGTCATCTGTTAGTTCACTAACAGGTCACAGAGGTTTATTAGGACTAATTTCCTTTTTGTGGCATTGTTGCATTGCTGTTGAACTAGACCTTAGGTATCAGTGTTAATCCACTGATATCTTCTTCCTTTCCGCCCCACACATGACCTCTACTACCACCAACCTTGTCTTACCCTAACTTAACCCTTGCCTATAACTACTTCTAAGCTGCTCAACCGCTCCAAACCTTCAAACACAATCGAGCTCAACAATCCCGACCTTAACCTCACCCCTTACCTTCACCTCTACGCTGTCAAATGCCTTACCTTAACCTAATCCTTAATGTTTACCTACCATAATTGTTTTTTAACTAATCTTTTATTCAAAGCCCTAAAAGAAAAAAGTTTGTCAGTACAAATATTTCAGTCATATTTTACAAACATTATGGCATTATCCCTTCCAACAGTCCCACAAGTGCAAAAGAAAATGAGGCAGAAAAAACATAACTATAAACTAAGCCAGATAGGAGCAATCTAGATATCTCAAAAAATAAAAGGTTCATTAAAATTACATTCAAACAGTCAAACTCTAGGTTGTTACAAACATATACCAACTTCCCAACCACTACATGACGCTATTGTACTGAAAGTTATATCATTTACCCCGGACACTGATATAGCACTTATCAATAAAAGAGGAAAGAATTCTCAGACACCTCAAATCACATTCTAACACTCCATATAATGGTGATACTTATATTTATCAAGGAAGTCTACCGACAGGGCCCAAGTTAGGGGGTATTTTCCATAGTATTTGCCTTCAAGTGAATAAGCTCCTCCACTTCAGCAATCCCCTAAATTCTCTCAATCCACATTTGAATGGAGGGCAGGTCTTGGGATTTCCATTTTATTGCAATACATGCCTTGGCACTTGGCAGAATTCAGAAGAAAACAAGTGAGGGATGTTTTATACCTCCTTTTGCGGGAGAGTGGATGAAGATGAAGCAAGAAGGCCTCTGGAGTTCATGAGATCTCATATTCTGCAATACGCTTTATAAGGGTCTGCACCGTTTTCCAAATAGGAACTATTCTGGAGCAGTGCCACCAAATGTGGATAGTTTACCTAATTCTTGGATGATAAATAATTTCTTCAGTCATACCTAAACCATTACCATCGACCAACAAATTGACCAACAGGAAAGTCCACCAGGCAGAAAAGGGTAAGGTTAATTTTGAGATAGGGTGTGTAGCAAATTTGTGATAATAGAGATTTGTCTTCTGTCTGTTTTGTTATTTGTAATGCTGGGAATACACCATTACTTTTTTGGGGGGCAGATAGATGGCTCGATAGATCATTTCCAACAAGTCCGATCTGATTTCGATCGTTTTTCTGATACATTTTCTCATAGAAATGAATGGAAATCGATCAGAAAACCGATCGGAAAACCGATCGGAAAGTCAATCTGCCCAAAAAAAAAATAAAAGAAAACTAATGGTGTATTCCCAGAATAACCTGCAGGTTTTGTAAATCTTACTTTAAATCTCTGATTAATGTGCAATTATGTCACAGAAGTCTTTCCCCTGCACTTATTCTCATTGTGTGTGAAGATGGCTGTGTGTGAACTGTGAAGATGGCTGCACCCCTGAAATGTTTGCTCTTCTTCCTACTGTCATTTTTACAGTGATTTTTGCAAAGGAAATAAAAAATGTGACTAGCTGTTATTGGCAAACTGCACTCCCCACACATGAAGCTCTGGGCTGTAGTCTTTATCTGTCTCTCTCAAGAGCTGGACTAGTATATTTAAAGATCAGTGCCCATTAGTTATGACATTAATATCGCAGGATTAATGATGGTGAGAGTTGGCCAAGTGAGCAGCTTTGTGAAAGAGGAATGAGTGGGCACAATTTACATATCAGGCTCAAGTCTCACTCCAATCACATATAAAAAGTCAATTTCATATAGAACCCAGACGTGGAACAATTGCAAGACAGCAACAGGCGGAGGTTTTCATTGTCTTTGTTCACTCCACGTTTGACCACAGGTATACTTACAGGTAAGTGGCTATTTCAGGGTCCTGGATTCAGGATAACCATGTAAACATTCAGATACATCTAGAAATTCCCTTGTCATGTATTTACTTTAAAGGAAACCAGAGCTGTTCTAAACAAAACGTTTTATACATACCTGGGGCTTCCTCCAGCCCCATACCCACGGATCGCTCCCACACCGCCGTCCTCGGCCTTCTCGCATCTCTGATACCGGGTCCCCGCACTTCCGTCAGTCGGGCTAGTCTATGCAGGAAAAGTGCACCGTCTATGTATCTCTCCAACGGCTGCTGGAGAGATACGCAAACAGCGCACTTCTCTTATGTCAGACTGGCTCTGACTGACGGAAGTGCGGGGACCCGGTATCGGAGCTGCGTGAAGGCTAAGGTTGACGGCGTGGGAGCGATCCGTGGGTATGGGGCTGGAGGAAGCCCCAAGCATGTATAAAACATTTTGTTTAGAACAACTCTGGTACACTTCAAGACATTAGATAGTGATCGGAACTGAGGTTATATTAGCAAATAGCGATGTTATCACCACCCTCCGCCCATGCACCTGTGGTCAACTCAAGTTTCATGTACCATGGCTGTATCCTAAGGAACTGATGCACAAGCTATAATGGATTCATCATGAATAAGTCAGTGCACTCACTCTTCCTTGTTTTCACTTGAGGTTATGTCTACAGAGACAAGAAAGTGACATTTTTGCCTACAGTAATCTGTTGGTGGTGCCTAGACAATGGAAAATGCAAAGAGTGTAGAAAGAATATCCAAAAGGGATTGGGTAAAGTCATCTTTTGCTTATGACTCACTTTATTTTTCCTTTTTGGGACAGCGCTAATAAGCTGATTTTCTTGGAGCAAAGATAAGCATATATTTACACAAATGAAAGAGCTAAAAACATTAAAATGTAAAACTAACATAAAAGTGCTTAACCACTTTCCCCACTGCTACAGTATATCTACGTCAGCTGTGGCACCCTCCAAGCCACAGCCACGTAGATATACTGACCTTCTTGCAGCCCTGCTGTGCACGGTCGGGTGCGCTGCAGAGCGCACCCTCCGGCACTGTCAGCTGCATTACTAATTGGTGGAAGGGAACATGTTCCCTTTTGGCCAATTAGTATACCCTCCTCCCATGAATGATCGCTGCAGTAGTGAACTGCAGCGATCCTTCATTTGTCCCTCTCGGCGCAGAAATAGTTAATAAAATGCACAAGCAAGCAGCCACACTCACCTACCTCGGTCCTGCGACGAGCCTGAAGCCTGATCCTCCGATCACCGCTCTGAAGTCAGCCGCATATTGCCGGAAACCCGGGTCCCGGCTTGATGACGTCATCAAGCCGGGACCCGGGTTACCGGCAATATGCGGCTGGCTGCAGAGCGGTGATCGGAGGATCAGGCTTCAGGATCGTCGCAAGACCGAGGTAGGTGAGTGTGGCTGCTTGCTTGTGCATTTTTATTAACTATTTCTGCACGGAGGGGGCTGCCTGGGGGGGGGGGGGAGGGGGGATCTGGCTATGGATTCTTGGGGGGAGGGGGGGAAATGCAATGGGGGGTATAAAAAGTTACTGGGGGACATATTATTAACAAAGGGGAGGGGGGTTACAAATTTTGCACATCTGGGCACCTGGGGGGGCCCATAATGTAATACTGGGGGCACATTTGGCTATAATGGGGGGCAGCACTAATCCTGGGGGTACATCTGGCTATAATGGGGTAATCCTGATCCCGGGGAAACATCTGGCTATAAAGAGGGGCACTATTCCTGGGGGTGCATCTGTCAATCTATTCTAGGGGTGGCAAACACAGGGGACTCATCTGGCTATGCTGGGGGGGGCTGATATTAGGGACACATCTGGCTGTATGGGGGGGGGGGTTGATACTGGGGACACTTCTGGATATCTATACTGGGGCGACTTTAACTGGTGGCACCGTTTTTATGTCAATCGCAATTTTTATTTTTAAACAGAAATTGATCAAAATTGAGAAATAATGAATTTTTTTATTTTTCCCCCCTTTTTCCCATTAAAATGCATAGAGGGGAACATTTTATTTGGGACCAAATACCCCCCAATGAAAGCTTAGTTTGTCTTGAAAAAAACGATATATAGATCATTTAAGTGGCACGAGTACAGGTGAAGTTATTGGTGATTAAACAGGGACACCGCTAAAGCGTAAGAACTGCTCTGGTCAATAAGGGGAAAACAAGGTCTGGATGCGAAGTGGTTAAACTAGGGTATGATTACTTCATGTTGCGTGTAACTGTTTAGGGAATAGTTTTCTTTTTCAGCTTGCCTCGTGTATGTTTTAATTTCAAAATCTTGTTAAAATTGTCTAAAATATGGAACTGTGGACTAAGGTCCATTCCTCTTGTACTAATAATAGACATAATTACAGAGACGTAAAAAGTTTTAGTATGACAATGATATTATAAATGTGAAAATTCATCACTGCACACTGGCGGATATCCAAAACTCAGCAAAAGATTGATGTCTGTGGTTGAACTTTTGGGAAAACTGTCCATAGAGATGTATTTCCAGTGATAAACAAGGGAACAGATGCCAGATTCATTGGATACATTATTATGTTATTTGGATGAAACGGTGGTGTTCTTGATAAAAAAAAAAAAAACATAATTGACTTGGTTTACTAAGGTTATCCAAGGCTGGAAAACAATGAAGAACGCATGGAATGCAGCAGACCTGGCCTGGATTTATTAAAAATGATCTGCTGTTAGTTTTGGAACTTTAAACAGCTTTCATGCCTAGACTGTGTGTGTCTGAAGGCCACAAGGTGGCACTGTGCATTTTGTTGATGAACATATTCAGTGTTATGGTCCGTTGTGTTATTCCACTCTGTGGTGGTTATAGTTTCTTCTTTCACAATGTCATTTGCTTGCTGAGTCTCTTTGTAATCCCAGTGGTTTAAAGAAAAGCCTTTCTTATAAGAATCCTGAGCTACAGGTTATGGACCCAGGCACAATCCACCTCAGCACCTAAGCCGACAAATGGAAATTTTCAAAAGTACTGTGATCTGCAGAATACAAGTAAGAAATGCTGCTTTGTACAGTCAAGGAAGTGGATTATAGATATGGCTAATGGTTCAAATTGAACTAGTCATTTGTGTAGCTTACAGTGAAGCTGCTTTCTTGTTGAAAAATCTGGCATGCTGGGTCTTTATGCGACGGTGGGGGACTACACACACACACACTAGATCAGTCTTTCTTAAACTTTTTACCCTAGAAGAACCCTTCAAATAATTGTTGGACTTCAGGGAACCCCTGTGTTAGTGTATGGGACTGGGAAAATTATTAACTGTAACAGCCTCTTTATTTAGCCCCCATTCCATGTTCCTTCTCCACAGTGCTTCCTATTATAGTAACCTGTAGTTTTTTTTATTAATATTGTTTCCCCAATATTAGCATGCCCTTAGAATATGGCTCTTTATTAAACTGCCTCACTGTCATACTGTCTTTATAACTGCAGTCCTTATTGTACTGATCCCCAATTTAGCCCTTCTTTTTATAGAGGAACTAAGGAGGTACTTTTTTCACCCAAACTTCTGAGGCCAGTCTCACCAGAGAGAGAATATCATGAAACCCCTGCAATGTCCTCAAGGAACCTTGGATATCCAGAGAACCCTAGTTGAGAAACCCTGCATTAAATGAGCAGCATGGTGGCACAGGGGATAGCACGTGGCCTTGAAGCACTTGGTCCGTGGTTTGAATCCCAGCCAGGGCACTATCTGTTTAGAGTTTGTATGTTCTCCCTGTGTCTGCGCGGGTTTTCTCCCACATCCCAAAAACATACAGATAAGTTAATTGTCCCCAATAAATTGGCCCTAGACTTGATAGAAACATAAATATCATAGAGCTTAGATTGTGAGCCCCTACGTGAAAGATGTTGGGGCAATATAAATAATACCGTAGATGCTAGACGAAGACAGTCACTTTGACTAAGCTCCATCTAGCATGTATTCCACAATTACTTTGTTTTTGGACAATACTTATATTTACAGCAGATGAGAGGGAGAATACGATCATGGTTTATGCCACACCACACTATACAAATCTTTTTTTGGCTTCCTTCTGTATAAAAGTTGTGCTTTCAGGGTCAGAGCCAGTAGAGGCTTGAAGAAGATATTATATCATTTCAAAAGTATACTCTTTTGCGAAAGCCAATAAATAGTATCATTCGTATTCTCAACTTTCTGCCAGAACATCTTTATAAAGAAGACGGTTACTATAGCAACTTTTTCAACAGTTACAGTTGTAGAAGTGATTAAAAAGTTAATTTGGAACATGTTAAATGAATGAACTCAGTCTGTGATTTTGATGTACAACGATCAACACAATGAAAGAAAAAAAAAACAGTAATTTTTTAATTAATAAGAAACTCAGGGGAAACATTACACAGACTTGAGGCAGGTGGAAAAAAAGGAATAATGATTGCTATTATATCTATCCGTCAATTATTTTTGTGTTATGAAAGGCATCCTCTCAATATGAATTTATATAGGACATTATTGCACTAATCCCGTCTCCCAACAAGAGATGGTGAGCACTGCGGCAAAACTGCCTCGAGAAATAAAGGCAAGAGATTGACCAGCAGAATTCTTTGTGCGAGAAGAGCATCGAACGTCGGAGATTATGATGTCATCATTGTATAGAGAAGGGAGGAAGATAGTGGCGGCTAGACAGGCTTGATTTGATGAATCTGTTTGGAGAATACAGGATCTAATGCACAGCTTTGTCAGTGGCTAACAAAAGACGTTATTACATCCCTTTCAGTCACTTCATTCATGCTATGCAAATCAAGGGACATTTCTGCAGATCTGCAGTTGTATTTGTCATGTTAACTTAGTTACAGCGCTGAACCGCATTTGACTGTAACTCTTTGACTTGAATTCCTACAGACACATTTAGATATGGAATAAACAGGGAAAATATTATTCTAGTATTAAACCAGAAATGTTTTCATCTTTCTCCATGAAAGTCAGTAAAGAGGAGGATTTAAAAGAGCAGGGGAGAATGAATTAATGTCCCGTGTAAAGATCTGATTTACTGTGAAGGCTTCCACTTATGATTTCATAGCTCCAGAAACATATTTTGTCAAAGTAACAAAAGTTGCTTTACATTGGTGAGATATTTAAAGCACCCTCAAAACAAAGATAAACTAGATAATGAATTGTATGTGAAGCACAGCTAAGAAATAGCACGTTAGTAGCAAAGAAAAGAGTCTCATATTGTTTTTCAGTACAGGAAGAGTTAGGAAACATCAGTTGTTATCTATGCAAAAGAGCTTATCTTAGCTCTTCAACCCAACTTGGGTTAAAGACAGTCCTGTTTTCTAAAGCACTTATCTCAACCTGTTTCTCACTGTTTCTTGTTTGTTTAAGGTTTTACTGCAGGAAAGATCAAAGGGTCATTAGCTCTGCTCTGTTTTATAGTTTAAATACACAGTGTGGTTTTAAAACAACAAATATGACAAAATGATTATTAAAAAAATCTATATAACTGAAAATAAAAATATGAGACTCTTTTCTTTGCTACTAATGCTCTATTAATTACCCGTACTACACATACAATTCATTATATCATAAGTCTTTTTTCGCTTCAGTGTCACTTTAATAAATAACTTCAAGTAGTTGTTGACTAGTCACTAGAACCGCAGATAATTTACACCGATCAGCACAGATCATAAGGTTAATGGTGAACATGAAAGTGAAAATACATTTCTGAGATAATTAATTATATGTGTAGTATAAATGATAAACAGAACATTAGTAACATGGAAACGAGTCTCATGTTTTTATTTTCAGTTTAATGGCTTAATTTTTAAGATTGTATCAGACTGTCACAGTTGCTGTTTAGAATCCACACTCTGCCTTGTTAAGCTGAAATAGAAATAGAAGCAATGACCCTTTGAACCTTCTTGTAGTAAAAACCTCATTAGAAGCCTTCTCACTAGAGTTGGGCCGAACCTCCGATTTTAGGTTCGCGAACCTGGTTCGCGAACTTCCGCGGAAGGTTCGGTTCGCGTTAAAGTTCGCGAACCGCAATAGACTTCAATGGGGATGCGAACTTTGAAAAAAAAAAATAATTATGCTGGCCACAAAAGTGATGGAAAAGATGTTTCAAGGGGTCTAACACCTGGAGGGGGGCATGGCGGAGTGGGATACATGCCAAAAGTCCCCGGGAAAAATCTGGATTTGACGCAAAGCAGCGTTTTAAGGGCAGAAATCACATTGAATGCTAAATGACAGGCCTAAAGTGCTTTCAAACATCTTGCATGTGTATACATCAATCAGGTAGTGTAATTAAGGTACTGCTTCACACTGACACACCAAACTCACCGTGTAACGCAGCGCAAACAGCTGTTTGTGTAGTGACGGCCGTGCTGGACTGGTGCGCACCATGGCGAGAGTGCAGGTTTTGGTGGCTTTACAGCCCATATGGTCGCCTGGCTGATGTAGCTGAATGACAGAACAGTGACTGTCCAGCTGATCAAATTTGGTCTGACCACAATGAGGCAACGACCTTATTATCGTGGGTGTGCCCCCCGAGACACTCATCTAGGCGCCGGTCATTGCTTCATTGTGATACGCAAGCCCCTTCACCACGGCAAGGTAATGATCACGAAGGGGAATGGGCGCATGTACATGCCTTTTCTTTTGTTGTTGCAGCTGCCCGCAGTGCAGCCAGAAAAATTAGGCAGTCATGTACACGCACCAGAAAAATTATTACAGCGGCCGCTGCTAGCAGCGGCCTAAAAAATTCAGCAATCCGCCTGGAGTCCCGGACCCTGTTGGTGGTGGCGGAGAAGGTAGTCAAGCGGCCTGCAGGCAGACATGCTGTGTGGAGGGACTGGGAGCGACTTAGTCTTCTTGGGGCAGGCCAGGCAGCCAGTCACACGGCGTGCAGGCAGAGATGCTGTGTGTGCGGGGACTGACTTAGTCTTGGGGCGGGCAGCAGCCCTCCGGGATCCATGCCTCATTCATTTTGATAAAGGTGAGGTACTTAACACTTTTGTGACTTAGGTGACTTCTCTTCTCTGTGACAATGCCTCCAGCTGCGCTGAAGGTCCTTTCTGACAGGACGCTTGCGGCAGGGCAGGAGAGAAGTTGGATGGCAAATTGGGACAGCTCTGGCCACAGGTCAAGCCTGCGCACCCAGTAGTTCAAGGGTTCCTCATCGCTGTTCACAGCAGTGTCTACATCCACACTTAAGGCCAGGTAGTCGGCTACCTGCCGTTCCAGGCGTTGGTGGAGGGTGGATCCGGAAGGGCTACGGCGAGGCGTTGGACTAAAGAACGTCCGCATGTCCGACATCACCATGAGATCGCTGGAGCGTCCTGTCTTTGACTGCGTGGACACGGGAGGAGGATTAGTGGCAGTGGTACCTTGCTGGCGTTGTGCCGTCACATCACCCTTAAAGGCATTGTAAAGCATAGTTGACAGCTGGTTCTGCATGTGCTGCATCCTTTCCACCTTCCGGTGAGTTGGTAACAGGTCCGCCACTTTGTGCCTGTACCGAGGGTCTAGTAGTGTGGCCACCCAGTACAGCTCATTCCCCTTGAGGTTTTTTATACGGGGGTCCCTCAACAGGCAGGACAGCATAAAAGACGACATCTGCACAAAGTCGGATCCAGTACCCTCCATCTCCTCTTGCTCTTCCTCAGTGACGTCAGGTAAGTCAACCTCCTCCCCCCAACCGCGAACAATACCACGGGAAGGTTGAGCAGCACAAGCCCCTTGCGATGCCTGCTGAGGTTGTTCTCCTGCCGCTGTCTCCTCCTCCTCCTCCTCCTCCCCCAAAGAAACACCTTGCTCATCATCCTCTGAGTCTGACTCGTCTTCTGCACACGACTTCTCTTCTTCCTCCTCCTCCCCCCTCTGTGCTGCCGCAGGTGTTGAGGAAACAGCTGGGTCTGATGAAAATTGGTCCCATGCCTGTTCCTGCCGTAACGGTTCCTGGTCACGCTCATTCACAGCTTCATCCGCCACTCTACGCACAGCACGCTCCAAGAAGTACGCGTAGGGAATTAAGTCGCTGATGGTGCCCTCACTGCGGCTCACCAGGTTGGTCACCTCCTCAAACGGCCGCATGAGCCTGCATGCATTTTCCATCAGTGTCCAGTTGTCGGGCCAGAACATCCCCATCTTCCCAGACTGTTTCATTCTACTGTAGTTGTAGAGGTAGTGGGTCACGGCTTTCTTCTGTTCTAGCAGGCGGGAGAACATGAGCAGGGTCGAGTTCCAGCGAGTCGGGCTATTGCAAATGAGGCGTCTCACCGGCATGTTGTTTTTGCGCTGAATTTCCGCAAAGCGTGCCATGGCTGTGTAAGACCGCCTCAAATGCCCACAGAACTTCCTGGCCTGCTTCAGGACATTCGCTAAGCCAGGGTACTTTGCCACAAATCTTTGAACCACTAGATTCATGACATGTGCCATGCAGGGTATGTGTGTCAGCTTCCCCATATGCAAAGCGGCAAGCAGATTGCTGCCGTTGTCGCACACCACGTTGCCTATCTCCAGGTGGTGCGGGGTCAGCCACTCATCCACCTGTTTCTTAAGAGCAGCCAGGAGAGCTGCTCCAGTGTGACTCTCCGCTTTGAGACAAGACATGTCTAAGATGGCGTGACAGCGTCGTACCTGGCATGCAGCATAGGCCCTGCGGAGCTGGGGCTGTGTAGCTGGAGAGGAGAACTGCCACTCAGCCAAGGAGGAGGAGGACAGCGAAGAGCATGTAGCAGGAGGAGAGGAGGTGGCAGGAGGCCTGCCTGCAAGCCGTGGAGGTGTCACAATTTGGTCCGCTGCGCCCTGCTTGCCATCGTTCACCACCAGGTTCACCCAATGGGCTGTGTAGGTAATGTAGCGGCCCTGCCCGTGCTTGGCAGACCAGGCATCCGTGGTCAGGTGTACCCTTGACCCAACGCTCTTCTCAAGAGATGACACCACTTGCCTCTCAACTTCACGGTGCAGTTGGGGTATGGCCTTTCTCGAAAAATAAGTGCGGCCTGGCATCTTCCACTGCGGTGTTCCGATGGCCACAAATTTACGGAAGGCCTCAGAGTCCACCAGCCGGTATGGTAACAGCTGCCGAGCTAACAGTTCCGCCACGCCAGCTGTCAGACGCCGGGCAAGGGGGTGACTGGCCGAAATTGGCTTCTTCCGCTCAAACATTTCCTTCACGGACACCTGACTGCTGCTGTGGGCAGAGGAGCAGGAACCGCTCAAGGGCAGAGGCGGAGTGGAGGAGGGTGCCTGTGAAGGTGGAAGGGAGAAAGCGGCAGAAGCAGATAATGCACCTGATGGAGGAGGAAGAGGAGAAGGAGGGTGGCTTTGCTTTTGTGTGCTGCTGCTGCTTTTGCTCAGGTGGCCATCCCATTGCTGTTTGTGCCTTTTCTCCAGGTGCCTTCGTAAGGCACTTGTCCCTACGTGAGTGTTGGCCTTTCCACAGCTCAATTTTTGTTGGCAGAGCGAACAGATGGCTTTGGTCCGATCTGAGGCACACACATTAAAAAATTTCCACACCGCTGAGCCACCCTGGGATGTGGGCACTATGGGGACCTCAGCAGCTGATGCTGAAGGGCAAGTTGGCTGGCTGTACATAGGTGGCGATACATGGTGCCGGACTCTGCCACCAGCTGTTTCTGACGAAGAGCTGCCCCAGCTTCTTTCAGCAACTTCTCTCCTCCTACTACTCTCTGACTCCCCCTCTGAACTGTCCCCCTCTTCATCTCCTCTATTGGGAACATACAGAGGATCCCTATTACCGTCATCATCGTAGTCATCCTGCCCAGCTTCGCTTGCCTCAGACAAATCCAAACTTGCACCATCAGTAGGTCCTTCATCCTCCTGACACGTTACATCCATAGTGTTGCCGCGTAACTCAGACATATTAGCTGGTGAAAATTCATCTGGCTGTAACAACAATGGTTGTGCATCAGTGATTTCAACACTAAATAATTCTTGCGAAGTGTCAAATGCAGCGGAAGTGGTGCTAGTAGTAGCGCTGGTGGCTGAGCAAGATGAGGTGTTCTGTGTCGCTAAATACTCAACCACGTCCTGACAATCTTGGGAGGTGATGGGACGTGCCTTCTTCCGAGCACTGTACTGTGGGCCAGGTCCACACGAAATTACATTTACACGACCTCGCGCAGACCTGCCGGGTGGCCTTCCTCTGGCTCTGGCACTACCTCTTCCTCTACCTGTTTTGTCCATATCGGGTATGCACGGAGTGGTATATCACACTGCGTGCACTCACGTAGGTAGGTGGGTTCACTTAACTGCACAGGTATGCGCACTGATGCGGTGGGTTCACTAAACAGAACAGGTATACAGTGGCGGGTTCACAGAACAGGTATGCAGTGGCAGGTTCACTGAACACAACAGGTATGCAGTGGCGGGTTCACTGAACAGGTATACAGTGGCGGGTCCACTGAACAGAACAGGTATGCAGTGGCGGGTTCACTAAACAGAACGGGTATACAGTGGCGGGTTCACTAAACAGAACAGGTATACAGTGGCGGGTTCACAGAACAGGTATGCAGTGGCAGGTTCCCTGAACACAACAGGTATGCAGTGGCGGGTTCACTGAACAGGTATACAGTGGCGGGTCCACTGAACAGAACAGGTATGCAGTGGCGGGTTCACTAAACAGAACAGGTATACAGTGGCGGGTTCACTAAACAGAACAGGTGTACAGTGGCGGGTTCACTAAACAGAACAGGTATACAGTGGCGGGTTCACAGAACAGGTATGCAGTGGCAGGTTCACTGAACACAACAGGTATGCAGTGGCGGGTTCACTGAACAGGTATACAGTGGCGGGTCCACTGAACAGAACAGGTATGCAGTGGCGGGTTCACTAAACAGAACAGGTATACAGTGGCGGGTCCACTGAACAGAACAGGTATGCAGTGGCGGGTTCACTAAACAGAACAGGTATACAGTGGCGGGTCCACTGAACAGAACAGGTATGCAGTGGCGGGTTCACTAAACAGAACAGGTATACAGTGGCGGGTTCACTGAACAGGTATACAGTGGCGGGTCCACTGAACAGAACAGGTATGCAGTGGCGGATTCACTAAACAGAACAGGTATACAGTGGCGGGTTCACTAAACAGAACAGGTATGCAGTGGCGGGTTCACTGAACAGGTATACAGTGGCGGGTCCACTGAACAGAACAGGTATGCAGTGGCGGGTTCACTAAACAGAACAGGTATACAGTGGCGGGTTCACTAAACAGAACAGGTATACAGTGGCGGGTTCACAGAACAGGTATGCAGTGGCAGGTTCACTGAACACAACAGGTATGCAGTGGCGGGTTCACTGAACAGGTATACAGTGGCGGGTCCACTGAACAGAACAGGTATGCAGTGGCGGGTTCACTAAACAGAACAGGTATACAGTGGCGGGTCCACTGAACAGAACAGGTATGCAGTGGCGGGTTCACTAAACAGAACAGGTATACAGTGGCGGGTCCACTGAACAGAACAGGTATGCAGTGGCGGGTTCACTAAACAGAACAGGTATACAGTGGCGGGTTCACTGAACAGGTATACAGTGGCGGGTCCACTGAACAGAACAGGTATGCAGTGGCGGGTTCACTAAACAGAACAGGTATACAGTGGCGGGTTCACTAAACAGAACAGGTATGCAGTGGCGGGTTCACTGAACAGGTATACAGTGGCGGGTCCACTGAACAGAACAGGTATGCAGTGGCGGGTTCACTAAACAGAACAGGTATACAGTGGCGGGTTCACTAAACAGAACAGGTATACAGTGGCGGGTTCACAGAACAGGTATGCAGTGGCAGGTTCACTGAACACAACAGGTATGCAGTGGCGGGTTCACTGAACAGGTATACAGTGGCGGGTCCACTGAACAGAACAGGTATGCAGTGGCGGGTTCACTAAACAGAACAGGTATACAGTGGCGGGTTCACTAAACAGAACAGGTATACAGTGGCGGGTTCACTAAACAGAACAGGTATACAGTGGCGGGTTCACAGAACAGGTATGCAGTGGCAGGTTCACTGAACACAACAGGTATGCAGTGGCGGGTTCACTGAACAGGTATACAGTGGCGAGTCCACTGAACAGAACAGGTATGCAGTGGCGGGTTCACTAAACAGAACAGGTATACAGTGGCGGGTTCACTAAACAGAACAGGTATACAGTGGCGGGTTCACAGAACAGGTATGCAGTGGCAGGTTCACTGAACACAACAGGTATGCAGTGGCGGGTTCACTGAACAGGTATACAGTGGCGGGTCCACTGAACAGAACAAGTATGCAGTGGCGGGTTCACTGAACAGGTATACAGTGGCGGGTCCACTGAACAGAACAGGTATGCAGTGGCAGGTTCACAGAACAGGTATGCAGTGGTGGGTTCACTGAACAGGTATGCAGTGGTGGGTTCACAGCACAGGTATGCAGTGGTGGGTTCACAGCACAGGTATGCAGTGGTGGGTTCACAGCACAGGTATGCAGTGGTGGGTTCACAGCACAGGTATGCAGTGGTGGGTTCACAGAACAGGTATGCAGCCAGACAGGAACAAGTTAAGCCTAACTAATCTTTCCCTGAGAGACAGTCTGCAGCAGCTCGCCCTACTCTCACTAACGCAGGCAGCACACGAGTGACCGTAATGGCCGCCGCTGCCTGCCTTATGTAAGGGGGGGTAGGGCTCCAGGGGCTAGTGTAGCCTAATTGGCTACACTGGGGCTGCTGACTGTGATGTAGAGGGTCAAAGTTGACCCTCCATGTGCATTATGGGGCGAACCGAACTTCCGCAAAGGTTCGCCTGCGGGACGCGAACGCGAACCACTGAAGTTCGCATGGAACCGTTCGCAGGCGAACCGTTCGGCCCAACTCTACTTCTCACTTTTTCTCAGCTGCAGGAGGTTAAAGAGAACCTGAGGTGGGTTCTAAGAATCCTATTAACACACAGAGGTTGGGTCTGCATATAATGCCCAGCCTCTGTTGCTATACTGTCTCCCCCCAGCCCCCCCCCCCCCCCCCCCGCTCTGCTGGCTCCTATAAATCAAACCGGTGTGCTAGCGACACGCAGCGTGTCTATAGCACGCTGTTTACATCCACACTGTCACTCTCCACCGCTCCTCCGCCTTCTCTATATCACCGCTCCCCGCCTGCGACCTTTCCCTCCAATCAGTGGGGAGGGAAGGGACGCAGGCAGGGAGCAGCGATATAGAGGAAGCTAGGGAGCGGTGGAGAGTGACAATGTGGATGTAAACAGCCTGCTATCGACACGCTGCGTTTGATTTATGAGAGCCAGCAGAGCGCAGGGGGGCTGGGGGAGACAGTATAGCAACAGAGGCTGGGCATTATATGCAGACCCAGCCTCTGTGTGCTAATAGGATTCTTAGAACCCACCTCAGGTTCTCTTTAAACATTTCTGTGCTCTCAGCAAACCATGAAGTAACTAGAGATGGGAAGTCCGGATCTTTTCAATGATTCAGATAAGTCGAATCGGATCATTGAAAAGATCCGGATCTTTGATCCGAATCTCAAATCATTTTATTAGGGAAGCATTCGAGGGTGAAATGACTAGCAGGACAGGACTTTCCCTGCAGTGGACAGAGAAGAGGAGGGGGTGGACAGACAGAGAAGGGGAGAAGATAGACAGAGAAGGGCAGGGAGTGGACAGAAAAGAGAGGAGGTGGACGAAGAGGGGTGAGCAGAGAGCAGAAATGTTTTTTTGCACACAATACCCACATGTTGCACTCATATGCTTTACATATATTTTACCTATATGTTCATCTGTATACTTTGAATGCAAACGTCTCACAGTGAAAGAGTGCAGGAGGATCATATTGCACTGCAATCACAGTGCCTGCCCTGTCATTCTAGCCCAGCACGCTGTCTGCAAAGTTACTGAGCCGTGCTTCTGAGCCAAAAGTTTCCCATTTGTTCACTATGCACAACCATGGAACAGCCTAAAATGAGCAGCACATTCCAGCCAGTACGTGTGCTCTACACATATCTGGCAGTGGCACCCATGTCCCCTCTCCCATCTACCTGTCCCTGGCTGCAAGGCTGGCTCCCCTCCAACTGAGCAATCCATCTCTGCTCTGCTTCCAGGACCCCCCTGCCCGCTGAGAGGGGGGGGGGGGGGCGTGCCGCTCCCGGCTCCACCCCCTTTGTGAACCGAATCATTCATTTTGATGTTTCAGATGATTCGACTCACAAAATAGATTCGGATCAAAGATCCGAATCGTTCATGATCCGGACAACACTAGAAATAACTACACTGCAGAATCTCTGTAGGAGCTCTATAAGTTGTAACAAGGAAATGTTTTTTATTTATTATGCTGTTGCTTTTCTTTTAGAGCAGAGAAGTTCTGAGTTCAGGTCTGCTTTAATATCCACTGACATCTGATGTGAATAACATTGATGATGTCATTATGATGGGATGTGAGGGGTGAGATGCATTAGGCAGAAAGTGAATAGTCAGTTCTTAAAGGTGGTGTGTTGGACACCGGCAAAATACTCAAATGATCCAAATTAATCAGAGCACAAAAGGGACCTCTACAGAATTAGGCAGGTGGTTTTAATGTTTTGGCTGAAGTTTTTGTTGATTCACCTAATTCATTATCATTATGTATTTGCATACTGCTAACATCTTTTACAGAGTATACCTGCCGAGAAGCTCAGATTTTAACCCCTACTATAGTCATAGTTTAACTCCCCTACATAGCCGAAGGCTGCATTTCCACCATGGGGGCCGTGTCCATTTCCAAATTTATATCACTAAAACTGTATCATGCTCAGCTATGGGGATTCAAATGCATGTTGTGGAAATCTGCAACATACATAATTATTTTCCCTGCATGTGATTCAGGTGCAGCATATTGATTTCAGTAGGCCACGATTCCACATCCAAAATCGCATGCAAATAACTACCGTGATTTGCACCTAGTGTAAATAGGCCCTTAAAGAGGAACTCCAGCCTAAACAAACGTACTGTCATTAAGTTACATTAGTTATGTTGATTAAATAGATAGGTAATATAATCTCTTACCCACACTGTTTTAAAAGAACAGACAAATGTTTGATTTCATGGGGGCTGCCATCTTTTTGGTTGAAAGGAGGTGACAGGGAGTATGAGACACAGTTCCAACTGTCCTGTGTGCGGATCACCCCTCCCAGTTGCTAGGCAACGTGAATAACAACATAAGAAATCGCATCATGTTTTGCACAGCATCAGGGAAAAAAAGCCCAGGCTTTTTTTCTTTGATGGGTGGAGCTTAGGTAAAAATGCAGCTAAAAATGATGCTTTTGTAAGAAAAACAAAGTTCTGATGCTGTGAAACTGTTAAAGAAACACCAAGCCTTTTCAGTTCTGCTGAGTAGATTTTTAGTCCGGAGGTTCACTTTAAGGTGGAGAACCTGAAGCTGAGGAACACTGGAAATCATAAAGTGCCCAGAAAGCTGGGCCATGTTTATTGATAACTCCTTGCTAATAAGTGGCAAAAGTGTGCCATCTTCTCCTGGAAGCAGGAGATTTGGGCGCCCTGTAGGTGCCCATTTATTAACCACTTCCCGACCGCTGTATAGACAAATGGCGGCCGGGAAGTGCACCCCGCAAGGACCGCCGTATAGACAAATGGCGGCGGTCCTTGTAGGGGCATGGGCGGAGCAATCGCGTCATCCGTGACGCGATCCTCCGCCGGGAGTCAGAAGCCCGGCATTTTGCCTCTGCTCGCCGGCCACTTAGCAGATCTGGCGAGCGGAGGAATCCATATTTCCAGCCAATCAGGATGTATAAGGCACTTTGTTAGGTAAACAAAGTGCCTTATACGTGCTTCCTCCTCGCCTCGTGGTCTCATTGTTGCAGAGACCACCAGCGAGGAGGAACCACATTGTAAGTTTCATTGATCACTGCTTTATTTTGCCCACAGCCTCCCTGATCACCCACCCCAGGCCTCATACCCCCCCCCCTGATCACCCCAGCAGACCCCTGCCTAGCACCCTTGCACCCCTGCAAAACCCCCACCTCCCCCACCTGCCACTAACTAGCGACGCTGCCCCTTAGTTTAGGTCCCTAACTGCCTCCTAGTCACGCCTGATCCCCCCCCACCTACCTTTAGATCACCCCCAGACCCTATCCCAGACTACCCCCCTGTATACTGTATACATCTGTATACAGCTACCTTACCCCCGATCCCCCTCTGATCACCTGTCTATCACCTGTCCATCACCCCTCAGCATCCCCACCCATCAGAGCAGACCCTAACTGCCCCGCGGGGGTAACCGATCACCTGCCCAGGCCCTCGATTGCCCTCATACCCCCCTCCTGATTACATCCCCTGCTCTTTGTTTACATCTGTCCTCCCCAGCGATCACTAACTGATCTGCGATCAGTAACCCCCTGTGTCTGCCTCTCATCAGATCAGGACTCAGTCTGCCCCGTGCGGGCTCCTGATCAACCCCCCATCCCCTCAAATCGCCCTCAGACCCCCCCCCCCCTAATCACCGTCCAAGTGCATTGTACTTGACTGTGCTGTGATTGTATCGATTGTGCTGTGCTTGTATTCGATTGTGCTGCGATTGTATTTGATTGTCCCGTGATCTGATTCGATTGTCCCGTGATTGTTTGATTGCCTCTGAGACCCCACTTCCCACCAACCCCCACCCCACCCCCCATCACCTTCCGAGTGCATCAGATTTGATTGTGCTGCGCTTGTGTTCGATTGTGCTGCAATTGTATTTGATTGTCCCATGATCGGCTTTGATTGTCCCATGATTGTTTGATTGCCTCTGAGACCCCACTTCCCACCAACCCCCACCCCACCCCCCATCACCTTCCGAGTGCATCAGATTTGATTGTGCTGCGCTTGTATTCGATTGTGCTGCGATTGTATTTGATTGACCCGTGATCGGCTTCGATTGTCCCGTGATTGTTTGATTGCCTCTGAGACCCCACTTCCCGCCACACCCAACCCCACCCTCCCCCCCAACCACACCCAATCCTACCCCCCCCCCCACCACCACACCCAACCCTAGACCACCTGTCCTCAACATTTGCAGATGCTTATATCCCTGAACAGAACATCTGCGTAGACGAGTCCCTCTTACGCTTTACCGGGCGCCTTGGCATCAAACAGTACATCCCAAGCAAGCGCGCCCGGTATGGGGTGAAACTGTATAAGCTCTGTGAAAGGGCCACAGGCTATACATGTCGTTTTAGGGTCTATGAGGGAAAAGACTCAAAATTGGAGCCGGTCGGATGCCCTGACTACCTGGGGAGCAGTGGAAAGGTTGTGTGGGACTTGGTGTCACCCTTGTTCCAGAAGGGGTACCATCTTTTTGTGGACAATTATTACACAAGTGTGGCCCTCTTTCAGCACTTAAAGTTAGAAGGGATCCGATGCTGTGGCACTGCGTGGCCTAGTCGCCAGGGCTTCCCCCAACGGCTCGTTACCACCAGACTTGAACGGGGGCAGAGGGCTGCCTTGCGTACTGAAGACCTGCTCGCGGTGAAATGGAGGGACAAGAGGGACGTTTACTTTCTGTCCACCATTCACACAGACACGACAGTCCAAATTCAACGGACAACTAAGGTCATTGAAAAGCCCCTTGTCGTCCACGAATATAATGTCAACATGGGAGGGGTGGACTTCAATGACCAGAGGTTAGCGCCCTATTTAATTACCCGGAAAACAAGACGCTGGTATAAGAAAGTGTCTTTTTATCTGATTCAATTGGCAGTTTACAACAGCTTTGTTCTCTACAGTAAGGCTGGGAGAACTGGATCTTTCCTCCAATTTCAGGAACAGATCATTCTGGACATCCTGTATCCAGGAGGTGCCAGCCCCCCCCCCCCCCCCCCAGATGCAACTAGCCGACTGCATGGTAGGCATTACGCCTATCAGATTCCGTGTGCCCCAGGTCAACGCATCCGAAGAAAACGTTGTCGTGTCTGCAGCAGGACTGGAAGAGGGAATGACACCAGTTTTTATTGTCCCCGCTGTCCTGACCAGCCTGGCCTATGCATAGGGGAGTGCTTTGAGAGGTACCACAAGCAGGTACACTATTAGAACCTAGGGAACTCCAGACATAGGAGTAGGCACACACTCAGTGGTCTTTCGCACATTGTCCCAGGTGGAGGAGAACTGAGCTTAAAAACCAAAAAAAAGGGTAAGCATAAAAGTCGGAAGAAGGATCCAGTTTCCATGCTTGATATTGCTGATCTGTCCTGGGTTGGCGATATAAGACGGCATGTTTGAATTTCCCTTGAGTGTGGACACCCCCGGTTTATATGTGATTTGGGCCTATGATGATGCTTTAATGCCACACAGAGTCATCTCTATTGGCAGGCATATTGCTGTATCCTACAGGCATAATGCTGTATACTAAAGTTCTGAGGCCCAGTCACATAAGTTGGTGGCTCACCCTGAGTGCAGGGTGGCACGGGGTGTCTCTCTCCTGAGGTTATCACTGCCATTGATGTGGAGGAAGATCTGCCATTGATGTGGAGCAAGGTATGTTTGCCGTTCATTTTTCCTTTCAGTCCAGAGTGCATTACTTGTATACCCAATATAAGGAGTATAGCAGAAACACATAATACTGGCCATACATGTAATGATTGCAGAGACCCTAAAATGCCAGGACAGACTCCACAAATGACCCCATTTTGGAAAGAGGACACCCTAAAGTATTATGTGAGGTGCACGGTGAGTTCATAAAAGATTTTAGTTTTTGTCACAAGTTAGCAGATTTTTTTTTTTTTTTTTTTTTTAACAAAGTGTCATTTTCCGTTAACTTGTGACAAAAAATAAAATTTTCAATGACCTCACCATTCCCCTCATGGAATACATTGTTGTGTATTCTTTCCAAAATGAGGTCGTTTGTGGGGTTTGTTAACTGTCCTGGCAAGTGGGCGGGGTGCTAAATTTTGAGCACCCCTGTAAAGCCTAAAGGTACTCATTGGACTCTGGGCCCCTTAGCGCGGTTAGGGTGCAAAAAAGTGCCACACATGTGGTATCTCCGTACTCGGGAGAAGTAGTACAATGTGTTTTGGGGTGTATTTTTACACATACCCATGCTAGGTGGGAGAAATACCTCTGTAAATGACAATCTTTTGATTTTTTTACACACAATTGTCCATTTACAGAGGTATTTCTCCCACCCAGCATGGGTATGTGTAAAAATACACCCCAAAACACATTATACTACTTCTCCTGAGTACGGCGATACCACATGTGTGGCACTTTTTTGCACCCTAACTGCGCAAAAGGGCCCAAAGTCCAATGAGTACCTTTAGGATTTCACAGGTCATTTTGAGAAATTTAGTTTCAGGACTACTCCTCACGGTTTAGGGCCCCTAAAATGCCACCTTTAGGCTTTACAGGGGTGCTTACAATTTAGCACCCCCCAAAATGTCAGGACAGTAAACACACCCCACAAATGACCCCATTTTGGAAAGTAGACCCTTCAAGGTATTCAGAGAGGGGCATGGTGAGTCCGTGGCAGATTTCATTTTTTTTTGTCGCAAGTTAGAAGAAATGGAAACTTTTTTTGTTTTTTTCTCACAAAGTGTCATTCTCCGCTTACTTGTGACAAAAAATAATATCTTCTATGAACTCACTATGCCTCTCAGTGAATACTTTGGGATGTCTTCTTTCCAAAATGGGGTCATTTGGGGGGTATTTATACTATCCTGGAATTCTAGCCCCTCATGAAACATGACAGGGGGTCAGAAAAGTCATAGATGCTTGAAAATGGGAAAATTCACTTTTTGCACCATAGTTTGTAAATGCTATAGCTTTTACCCAAACCAATAAATATACACTGAATGGGGTTTTTTTTATCCAAAACATGTTTGTGCACATTTTTCGCACTGCATGTATACAGAAATTTTACTTTATTTGAAAAATGTCAGCGCAGAAAGTTAAAAAAATATTTTTTTTGCCAAAATTCATGTCTTTTTTGATGAATATAATAAAAAGTAAAAATCGCAGGAGCAATCAAATAGCACCAAAAGAAAGCTTTATTAGTGACAAGAAAAGGAGCCAAAATTCATTTAGGTGGTAGGTTGTATGAGCGAGCAATAAACCGTGAAAGCTGCAGTGGTCTGAATGGAAAAAAAGTGGCCGGTCCTTAAGGGGTAGAAAGCCCAAGGTCCTCAAGTGGTTAAAATGCACCCCATCCGATAGCGATTAGAAATGGATTGAACAGTTCGCTGGCGGAAAGTATTCTGCACACATTGGCCTGTTCGCAGTTCACCTTGAACGCAAATGTTTTTGAAAAAAAATTGAGTTCACATTTTCCCCATAGACTTTACTGGTAGGCGAACGGACGCCAACTGTAACGGTTAATAGCAAAGCCCCCTTATATTATTATTATTATTATTATTGATTTATAAAGCGCCAACATATTCCGTGGCGCTGTACAAAGTAAGAAACAAACATGGGGTACACAATACAGACAATTGTGTACACTAATTTACAAGATACATAATTAGTGTCAAAATACAAAGAATGATACAGCATACAGAATACAAAATACATAATTGGTAATGACAGTGATAAAAGTAACATGATGAATATAATGTATAATGATTTCCAAGACACAAAAGGGGGAGAGAGCCCTGCCCTTGCGAGCTTACAATCTAAAAGGGAATGGGGGGGGGGGGGGGGGAAACAAGAGGAGGGGTAGTATACGACGATAAAATATATAAAGGCAGTGTGTTTTAGGATACCTAGTAGGAGTGCAATTTGGTCTTAGGACAAAGGGAAGTGGCCTAAGGTAGCGCATATGCTTGTCGGAACAAATTCGTTTTTAGAGAGCGTTTAAAGGTAACAAAGGTTGGCGAGTGATGGATGTGTTGTGGGAGGGCATTCCAGAGAAGGGATGAAGCACATGCAAAATCTTGTAAGCGTGAATGTGAGGAGGTGATTCTAGAGGAGGACAACAGAAGATCGTGTGCAGATCTGAGATTGCGATTGGGTTTGTATCTGGAAATTAGTGAGGATATGTACCGGGGAGAGAGATTGTGGAGAGCTTTGTAGGTTAGGGTTAGGAGTTTGAACTGGATCCTCTGGTTAATTGGCAGCCAGTGAAGAGATTGACAGAGAGGGTGAGCAGAGGAAGATCGAGAAGAAAGATGAATGAGACGAGCAGCTGAGTTCAGTACCGACTGGAGCGGGCCAGTCTGTTAGAAGGTAGTCCACAAAGTAGTATGTTGCAGTAGTCCAGACGAGAAATGATAAGAGCATGTATTAACATTTTGGTTGGGTCTTGAGTGAGACACATGCTATAAACACCAAATTTGCAGGGTATGTGGATAGGGACAGTGGTTTCAAAAGGAAAAAAAAAATATAGTTTTTGAGAAAATCAATTTTTTTTTCACAATAAATTTTTTTGAATTTAAAGCAATAACAGTAACAAACATGCAGATATAAATTGCATCATGGTTCAATGTACATGACACGTATAAACAGAATGTAAAGGTATTTGAGAACACATAAATCAAGGATATAGGTCACAAGATCATAATCTACTGTTTTCTACTTCTATGAACCTATGCCATACTCTTATCTTCGTGGGTGTACATATAACAAAGATTCTGATCAATATAGATGTGAGACATCAATCTATCATTTAGAAAAGTGGCATCATCTTGTTACCACCACACGGTATATAATGTATAAGGTAACATATTTAAGAAACCAATAAACCAAAAACCAATATAGGGTCTAACAATGCAGAGGTGTGAAAGTAACAGCAGCTCTTTACCTTACTTGCTATTTTCTTGTGGTAAGGGGAGCTGTTGTGGACAGTTTGTCTCATCAGAGGGATAGGGGAAGGGAAGGAGAGTGTGGGGGAGGAGCACCAGGGGGAAGGTATTATATCCATTAAGTAGAATAGGGAGGTACCACTAACAATCTGTGTTGGTAGGGTATACTTCATATCACATTATACTAAGGAAGAACTAGTATTAGAGGCAGGGACGGGTCTAGACCAAGTTGCGCCTGGGGCAAGGTCAGGTTTTGGCACCTAAAGGTCAGGTTTTGGCACCTAAACTGCCATTCCCCATCCAGTTTTGGCACCTAAAGGTCAGGTTTTGGCGCCTAAAGATCAGGTTTTGGCGCCTAAACTGCCATTCCCCATCCAAATGATGCCGCCTTTTTAAGAAATCAACAAACTGCGCCTTGGGCAAGATACCCGCCTGCCTTCCCCCCCCCCCCCCCCTAGATTCGTCCCTGATTAGAGGTGGAGACTTCAACAAGAGAATTTACTATTTCTTTCCAAATTAGATTGGACAGGAGGATTAAGTAGGGGGTTGGGATTTAATCTGAGACTGTGTTCCATAGTTAGGTTACATTGTGTGGTCTGAATTATGGAAGGCAAGAAAGGGATATGTTCAGATGCCCATTCTCCTAAAATAGCTTGTCTTGTGGAGCATAACAAGTGCGCCACTGGCATTTGGAAATTAATTGGAAATGTTTTAAGGCCTATAAGAAACAGGGCTGGTTCTGGATTTCCTGTTATTGTCGTAATTATTTGGAAAATAGCTTGCCATAAGAGCTTGATCTTTGGGAAGTCCCATAATAGGTGAAAAGCTGTACCTATCATATCACACCCTTTTCAGCAATAGGGGGAATGATCAGTAGAAAAGTTGGCTAACAAGCGTGGAGAGGTATAGAATTTATAGAAGATCTTCCTTGAGGTCTCAGGGTGAGTGGCACATTTAGGTACCTTTCTAAGGTCGTTATGGGCCCTGATAAAAATATTAGTTTTTATAGGGGTCTGCATTTCCGAGGACCAGTAAATAGCATATTTATCCAATAAACCTACTCATTTATGCTTCATAGTTTGGTACCAGGCAGAGATGCCTCCTCTAAGCTGAATTTGGCTGTCCAACATTGCATGTAGTTGTTGAGGTATAAGGATTTCTGTTAGAGGGTACGATTTAAACCAGTGTGCTACTTGTTGTTGGTATTGGAGGAAGGTGGATTCAAACCTGGAAATATCTGGGATAGAGTCAGAAAAGGAAGAAGTTTATTATGTGAAGTAATTTGCGATAGTGTCTGTATACCCAGAGAGTTTCATCCCTGAAATCTAAAGTCTCCAATAACTGCTGAGAGTGCAGAAATCTTGATGGGAACTGATTTATACTCAGTGTTGGGTAATAAGTTAGCGAGCATGTCAGCCCAGGATTGTAAAGTGACTTGCATAATTGGGGAGGTTGAGAAGTGCAGATCTCATTTGCAGCTACTTAATAGAAGCAGATCTCGGAGAGGGATGTTGTGATTTAGTTTGTTTTCCCATAAGGCCCATTTTTCGGAAATATTAGGGTTCCACCAAAATTTTGCCATGTTGAGGACACATGCGTGATGATATATTTGGAGGACTGGGAGACCAAATCCTCCTAGATTTGATGGGACAGTAGGAGTACTATAAGCAATGTGGTGTCTTTTCCTACCCCATAAGACGGAGATCAGGATTTTTTAGGTTCCTTAAAGCTAATGGGAACCGGGTTTTAAAAAAAAGTCAGATACTCACCTAAGGAGAGGGAGGCTCTGGGTCCCATAGAGCACTCCCTCTCCTCTCCCGGTGCCCGCTGCTGTCCTGGCTCCCCCGTAGCGGTATTCAACCGTTTTGGTCAAATACCGCTGTCTCCCGGCCAAAGGGAGGCTTCAGAAATGCTTCGGGAGCCTGAGTGCTCCCGAAGACGGGCCGCCCTACACTGTGCATGCGCAAGCGCTCTCTATGACAAGTTCACATGTGCGCCGCCTGTCTTCGGGAGGACTAGGCTCCCGAAGACTTCCGAAGTCCCCTCGGCATGGGACAAGAATGGAGGAGCAAGCGCAGCGCCGGGGCCACCAGGAGGGGAGAGGGATGGCTCATTAGGACCGAGCCTTCCCTCTCCTTAGGTGAGTATCTGACTTTTTTTTTTAACAAACCCGGTTCCCATTAGCATTAAAAAACCCTAGAGGAAGTGGGATGGGTATTGTGCGAAAAAGGTACAATACTTTAGGTAAAAGTTTGCATTTTGTAGGCCGCATTTTCCCTGAGGGAGAAAGTTCTAGTTTGGAGATTCTGTCCAGCTCTATGCGCAACACGTTCAGTAAAGGTGAAAAATTATATGAATACAGATCTTTAAATCTTCTAGGGATCTTTATGAGAAAATCGGTTTTAAAGTTTAAAAGGAAAAAAAAAGTATACATTTAAATGCGGTAACTGACAGGTAATTTAGCAAACCTAACGTTAATGTAAATTTACATATATCAAAAGAAAGAAACCCCTCCAGAGCCACAACGATTTGGCCAGGTATCGTTACACATCCGTAATATGCCTGTATAAAGATCCCTGGCAACTTTCCCTATATATATATTTTTTTTATGTTCATAGTGTGGGAAATTAAAAAAAAAATGACGTGGGGTCCCCCCACCCAAGCATCTTTAACTCTTTCTCCCCCATGGAGGCTGAGATAGCCAGAATGTGGAGCCCCAGACGAGTGGGGCTTCACACCCTGAGCTATACCAGCCCGCATGGTCCATGGTATGGGGGGGGCTCCGGGCAAAGGGGCGGCCAAGCCTTCCCCTTCCCCCTTAGAGCCCTTGTCCAATCCATGGACAAGGGGCTCTTCTCCACCTGTGGTGCCTCAGGAGGAGATGGGAGGAGCCCCAGATGTCCTCCCCCCTCCAAGGAGAAATGAGTATAGGGGTACGAAGTACCCCTTACCTATCTCCACAAAGGGAATAAAAACACAACAACATAAAAAGTCCTTTATTAATCTTCATTAACCATAAATACTTACCTGTGCCTTTAAAAAATTTTCCCATGCCAATATCCTTGGAAATGTTTCTATGCCAATATACTCTAATCTTGTGATCTTCCGAGCCCCACTCGGCAGGGACTCCGCATTCTGGCTATCCCAGCCTGCATGGGAGACTAGGGGTTAAAGATGCTCGGAAGGGGGACCCCATGTCATTTTTTTCAATATATTTTTCACACTCTGAAAATAAAAAAAAAGTTTAAAAAATAGGAATAGTTTCCAGGGATCTTTATACAGCCATATTGCGGTTGTATAGCGATCCCTGGCCAAAGCGTTGTGGCTCTGGAGGGATTTCCAGGTCCCCCTGGAAACCCCATCAAGAAATTCATTGCTCTTTCATTTGATATTTGTAAATTTACCCTCAGGCCTGGATTTACCTCACAGGAGCCTATAGGCACATACAGTGGCTTGCAAAGTATTGGGCCCCCTTGAAGTTTTCCACATTTTGTCATATTACTGCCACAAACATGAATCAATTTTATTGGAATTCCACATGAAAGACCAACACAAAGCGGTGTACACATGAGAAGTGGAACGAAAATCATACATGATTCCAAACATTTTTTTCCAAATAAATAACTGCAAAGTGGTGTGTGCATAATTATTTGGCCCCCTTTGATATGAGTGCAGTCAGTTGCCTATAGACATTGCCTGATGAGTGCTAATGACTAAATAGAGTGCACCTGTGTGTAATCTAATGTCAGTACAAATACAGCTGCTCTGTGAGGGCCTCAGAGGTTGTCTAAGAGAATATTGGGAGCAACAACACCATGAAGTCCAAAGAACACACAAGACAGGTCAGGGATCAAGTTATTGAGAAATTTAAAGCAGGCTTAGGCTACAAAAAGATTTCCAAAGCCTTGAACATCCCACGGAGCACTGTTCAAGTGATCATTCAGAAATGGAAGGAGTATGGCACAACTGTAAGCCTACCAAGACAAGGCCATTCACCTAAACTCCCAGGCCGAACAAGGAGAGTGCTGATCAGAAATGCAGTCAAGAGGCCCATGGTGACTCTGGACGAGCTCCAGAGATCTACAGCTCAGGTGGGAGCCCTTAAAGTCTATGGAGCCCGCTGCGAACAGCCAGTTAGTGAAATTTTGAAGAAATTTGCATTTTGCCATGTAGCGAATGGAAAATTCTATGTTCCTTAAATCTCTATTAGGGATTTGTGGCGTAATTGCGGCTGGGTGTGTTAGAGGGTGTTAAGCTTAGAGTTGAGTTTTAAGGCTAGGCGTGCGGGGGTCAGTTAAGATTAGGCATCGGGGGGGGGGGGGGGGGAGGGTTAGGGCTAGGCATTGACCGGGGGAGTGGCTAAGGTTAGGCAAAGTAAGGGTTCAGTATGAGATTAGGGTTAGATTAAGCTGTAGTAAACTATCGGCATTATTTGCTGATATTTTACCATCATGATTGCCACTTTAACAATGTTAAATATCGGTAAACGTACTGATATTCTATGTGCTGAAATTGGGTGCCCACATTTCTTGGTGCCTCTTTTCATGCACCCCTTCTCCTGAGATGTTATAATTCCTAGTGAGGTTTGGTAAACGGAGAGTAAAATAACAGTTGTTAATTGAAGTCTTATACATGCACCTGCTATGAGAACTTTTAAAAGAATTTCAGGGCAGATTGGATTTATTCAAGAAATACATCACTATAGGTATTGCATGTGACATTAGATCTTTCAGGTACCTTATCTGCACTTCAAAGGGAGAATAAGCCTTTAAAGCAAAGATTCCTCTGCCATGATGGTGCCTTGAGCACCACAAGATAGAAAGGAATATCTATCTATAGCTAAGAAGTAAAATAATTAACTACTGCAGTCTCTACTATTTTGGCAAAAAGTATATTTCTGCATCCATTCCACAAGTAACACTTGACCACCTCTACTTGCTTTGATGGAGACAACTGATTTGAGCATAGTTGAACATTCTGAGCATACTTTTGAATTGGACTATGCCTATATCTTAAAGAGGAACTCCAGCCTAAACAAACATACTGTCATTAAGTTACATTAGTTATATTAAATAAAATAGATAGGTAATATAATCTCTTACCCACACTGTTTTAAAAGAACAGGCAAATGTTTGATTTCATGATGGCAGCCATATTTTTGTTTGAAAGGAGGTGACAGTGAGCATGAGACACAGTTCCAACTGTCCTGTGTGCTGAGCACCTCTCCCAGTTGCTAGGCAACGTGAATAACAACATAGGAAATCCCATCATGCTCCGCACAGCATCAGGGAAAAAAAAGTCCGGGCTTTTTTTTCTTTGATGGGTGGAGCTTAGCTAAAAATGCAGCTAAAAATGAGGCTTTGGTAAGAAAAACAAAGTTCTGATGCTGTGAAACTGTTGAAGAAACACCAAGCCTTTTCAGTTCTGCTGAGTAGTGTAAGGAAGCGCGGAAGCACAGCCGCTCGCTCTCAGAGCGGGGCGGCTGCTTCCGCATCCAGCATGGCGGTGCCGCATGGAGGAGCCTCCGCACGCCGCGTGAGCAGCGGTGAACGCGGAAAGGCCGCCGCATGCAGTGCGGCGGCTCCCGCGGCGGACGCCAGGGACAGTGCTGGTGTGGCTGGGATGCATAGTCCACCAGCGTTGGTAGTGATGCACGCGCGCGCACTGAGGCAGAAAATATGACGGCCAGAAGTGAGTCAGCTGACCAGGCTGGTCAGCTGACTCTGGCTCCACTCCTCATTGGTCCAGCACTTAGGGAGGTGCTGGAGAGATACCTGTGTATATATACTGCTGGCTGTTCAGTTGCTGGTTGTCTGGCGTTGCGATCACAAACGTGGGAGCACTCAGACCCTTAGTCAGATCCTTAAGTGTGCCGGGACCAGCTGGAGCTGTAATCCTACAGCTAGATTCTGTTGATAGCTTAAAGTACTAGTTTGATTGTGATTATCTGTTATGACCTTTTGCCTGCCTGACTATCCTCCTGAACTCTGATCTTGTGCCTTGCCATTCTGATACTCTGTTGCCGAACACCGGCGCGTCCTTAGACTCTGCTTCTGCCTCCTGATTTTGTACCTCGATATATCTGATACCCTGTTGCCGAACCCTGCCTGTACCTTGACTCCGCCTCCACCTTCTGAATCTGTACTTTATCTGTCCGTGTGTTTACAACCTGGCTTGTCCGACCTCGAGAACCGACCTTACTATTAGAGGCGGTTCCTTGTCTTGTCATTTTAAGTCCGGAGATTCACTTTAAGCCCCCCCCCCTGGTGCCTAACCATTAACTCCCACTCCCGCCTTTGCACCCAAGGCTACAGATTGAGGTGCCTGAGGCTACCTGCTATTTATAGCTACAATGTGCATATTAGATAGATAGATAGCCAAATGTCACTTTATTGTCACTACAGTGCCGCAGACCAAATTTCTTTTGATTGGTGCTATTCACACCGCTAATCGAGGCCTCAAGTGCCAACATTTCCCTGGACAGCCACTAATCATAGTTTTCATCATTATTTCCTATGGCCACATCCTTTTTTCCATTGTGTTGCTCTTGCCCAAATCCTCTGTTTCGGTTTTTGTTACCCTTTCCTGCTTATTAGTACACTACTCTATTTCTAACCAATGGTGGTTTGCTTTGACATAAGCAGTGCAGCTATGCTAATCACAAATCTTGTTTGACAAATCCGTGTTTCATTCATTATGTGATAGAAAGTGAAAGATGTTGTTTAACCTAGAAACTGTTTAGCACATCAATGTGTAAAAGGAAAAAAAGCTATCTGTAAACTGATATTATAAACATTTTTGCACTTTTCACATTAATTTTAAAATAGAAAGAAAGATGCGGATAATTGTATACTCTATACATTTATTTGTATGTCCTAGGTTGTCAACACATGACCCCTGTACTGCAGTGCGTAGAGACTTACTTATGTTATTATGTTAGGCTCAGTGGGTACTTGAACTGTTTGATTGTTAGTTTGCAGATTTTAAAAAAGATAAAATCATATGTAAACAAGCCTGAACAGGTACTTACATTATTTAAAAGCATAAAGAGTGTTTGAAAAGCATTTATACACAACTACAGAGTGTTCCTAAAAGAAATATATATTGATGTCAAGAGGTACTTGAGGGGATGTCATTCACATCAGGGGGGGGGGGGGGGGGCTTTATGAAAGTTGCTTTCAATAGAAGGTACATGATACAATAATACAAAACTATTTTAGTAAAGTTAAAGTAGTAAAGATATATATGTCTAAAATCTTGCTAAATTAGTAACATATAATTCTATATTGGGCTTGATTCACTAACCGGTGCTAAGCTGGTTAGTGAGCCCAAACAGATAGTGGGCGCAAACAACAGCGTTAGGTGGTTTACGCCCATAGGAGCCCACACAGTGTGCGCAGCCTAAGTTTAGTGCGCGATGCAACGATAACGTCGAATCTCCTACCCTTTAACTGGCGCACCGGTGCGACGAAAACGGCGCATTAGGTGGCACCGAAATGGCGGCCACCCGATGCGCTGCTTTCGGCACACCGGTTGCACCGGTTAAAGGGCAGCGGGTGCAACATTATCGTCGCATCGCACACTAAACATAGGCTGCGCGCACTGTGTGGGGTCCTGTGCGCGAAATTGCTTTGCAGGCTATTAGTGCCCGCAAAGCTACTTATGGGGCACAAAGTAGCTATTCACAGCGGCGCTAAGACTTAGCGCAGCTTTGTGAATCAAGCCCATTGTGTTTAATATAGTGTTTAATATAGCACAAATAATTAACATGTCTGGCATTTTCTCCTATTTAGCTAATGCCTTGTGATTTGACAAATAGGAATGAAACCATCAGTTTTTTTGTTTGTTTGTTTTTGTAAATGTAATGCAACCAGTGAAGTTTTTTTTTCAGTTTTTTTTTCCTCTGTTGTATTTGCTTAGTAAGTGTCTGTGCATTTTTATGGAGCCTTTATCAATTACATTTTTTAATGATTTGTTGATATGGGACACTGTGGCATGTTAATCAGTTCTTATAACATGCACCCCCTGGGTTCTTGTATTTAGGATTTATGCAGTATTCGCCCCCACCAACTATCTGTTAAGATCAAACCCACTTTTCACAGTGGTACATGTGAGTCAGGCCTTACATATGCCCCTTCTTTGCTGCTTAAAGCGGAATATAACCCTGCATTTCAACTTTGCTCTAAAACATTATTTACAGTATATTATATGCAACCAGCATTTTTTTTTTTACTAGACCAGCATTGGAAGGGTTACACAGGGCTTTAAAGTCCCTTGAGATTTCTGTAGACGCATCCGAACCTGCAATTAGATACATTTTGTTTACATACATGTATCTAATTCTTGAATGTGACTCATCTCTCACTGAAAAGGAGCTTGGAGGACTGCCAAAGAGTGTGTAACTGTTTATCAATAAATACATCTAACTAAATACAATGTAACAATCTGACTTCTGCAGTTCTCTCCACGGAACTTGAAACGTCTGTGTTTAACCCTTCCAATGCTGGTCTAGTAAAAAAAAAATGCTGGTTGCATATAATATGCTGTAAATAATGTTTTAGAGCAAAGTTGAAATGCAGGGTTATATTCCGCTTTAAAGCGGAATGAAACCCAGCATTTCTTTTTTGCTCTAATAGATTATTTACAGCATATTGTATACAACCAGCATTTTTTTATGCTAGAACTGCATTCAAAGGGTTACACACAGGACTTGAAAGTTCAGTGCACAGAAATCTGGACGCATCCGAAGTTGTAGATAATGTTATCTTGTGTTTAATTGTATCAAGTGAGGAAAGTAAATAAACACTTCTTCAACACTGCCGGTAGTGTTGGGCGAACACCTGGATGTTCGGGTTCGGGAAAGCTCGCCGAACATGGCCGCAATGTTCGGCATGTTCGGGCCGAACCCCGAACTCCCCGAACATCCCGCTTTTGGGGGCCCTATGGGGTCGCAGGCATAAGGGGGGAGCATGCCCCGATCGCGGGGGGGGGGTCGGAAATTCCCCCCACCCCCTCCGCTAGTGCTCCCCCCTCTGCCCGCTTCCCCATACAAAAGTTTCAGGAAGTACCGGTCCGGTGGTAGTGGGTGGCTGGCAGTGGGCGGCACTGTGAAGTGAGTGACTGAGGAGGAGGAGTCCGGAGAGTGACGCGTTGAGGGAGGCCGGGCAGCGGGCGGTTCAGCAGTAGTACGGTACTACTGCTGAACCGCCCGCTGCCCGGCCTCCCTCAACGCGTCACTCTCCGGACTCCTCCTCCTCAGTCACTCACTTCACAGTGCCGCCCACTGCCAGCCACCCACTACCACCGGACCGGTACTTCCTGAAACTTTTGTATGGGGAAGCAGGCAGAGGGGGGAGCGCTAGCGGAGGGGGTGGAGGGAATTTCCGACCCCCCCCCCCCCCCCCCGCGATCGGGGCATGCTCCCCCCTTATACCTGCGACCCCATAGGGGGGCAGTATTCGGCCTGTTCGGCCCTGTTCGGCGGCCAATTAGTAGTTCGGGGCGAACCCGAACTTAAAAGGCCGAACACCATCAGGTGTTCGGCCGAACTCGAACATCACCCGAACAGGGTGATGTTCTGCAGAACCTGAACAGTGGCAAACACTGTTCGCCCAACACTAACTGCCGGGTCCCCTGAACAAAGTCAGACAATTTAAAAAGCATTTCTGCTTGTTAGAACATGAATAAAGTAATTATAAATAAAATGCAAAAGTCAGCTTTCAGAGCAAAACGGAACGTATAATTTTTAAATGAATACTAATACTTTTGCACAAAAGCAAATATGATAACCGTATGGCATATAAAAAGTAGGAAAACATGTTTTTATTGAAAATTATGTCAGGGTTTTATACCGCTTTTAAAGGTATTCTAGATATTCTGGGGTCCTAGCATGCAGCTGGCTGTCTGACTTTCAGAGGGCAATGCTTTTCTTGTTGTACTATTATTTCATTTTAAAATGTAACTAGCAATTACCTTGTATTAGTAATCCAGCATGTGTGTAGTGGGCGGAGGGGGGTGATCACACATCTTTCCTTGTTTAGAACACCTAACCTGATAGGTTAAGATGACCTAATAGGTCATAAAATGACTGACACGAATCAAGATGTTTTACAGGCCTTGTTGAGTTGAAAAAAATAAAGTGAACATGGGCATCCTTTACCCATCAGCACTGTCACAGGTGCAGAGCTATAGTCATAGTCAAAGTGGGTGGCCTGGGTTGTCAATGGGAGTCCCAGGGACAGAAAGTGAAGGAAAATCTCTCGACTGAGCATAAAAACAACAGTTAGGCTGGTTTCACAGTGGGACGTTACAGGCGCATGTTAGAGCAGCCTGTAACGCAGCCCACCGCACAGTAATGAAAAATCAATGGGGCTGTTCACAGTGCCCACGTTGCGTTACATTGTAACGCTGCGTCACAAGACAACGTACTGCATGCAGTACTTTAGACGCGGCTGAGCCGCGTTAGACTACTTGCACATGCTCAGTAATCTTGTGGAGGAGCGGAGAGCGGCCAGGCACATGGCTAATTAATATGCACTGCACGTTGTGACGTGCAGTGTTTACTTCCTGGAGCGGCCGCTCTGTGCGGCGATTGGCCGGCGGGACCACGTGATGCCGCATGCGCACAAGAGTGCGCATCACGGCATCACTGACGCCAGAGTGAGCTGCACAACGCGGCTCACTCTGACGTCCAGATCCAGCACCACCAGGCGTTCCGATAGGGGGACGTTATGCGACCTTAACGCCCCCTCTAACACAACGTCCTGGTGTGAAATGAGCCTAAAACAAAAAAAAAAAAAAGAAGAACACACAAACAAACAAACAAAAAAACAAAACAAAATGAGATTCTGGGGACCATTTTTTTTTTACATAAAATCATGATCATAAGTGTTCTGTGATTCATTGCATTTTTTTCTAATTTAAACTATATTCAAATAAGTTTGTAAAAAATGACCATGCACACACAGCATACTGCAATTTAACCAGTATTTATGCCACTAATGCAGGGCACGTTTTAATGCATGCACCCACTGACTTTAACCAAAATGCAAATGTAATAAAAAAAAGTATGCACTATTTTTGAGTTTGGGGAAAAATCAAATCCTGTTAGTGAAAAAAAGCAACACAAGATATCTTATTCGTGTCCCGGTGATTGTCATTGGCAAATGAAAGGCTGTCCAAAAATTGGATCAAGTAGCATTCTGTAGAAAAGGGCCCCTCCCTTAGGCTCCTTTTACACTTAATCCACTGCATTTAGCATGCATTTGCGTTAGTACGCGTTGGTATGCGTTAGTGCGCGTTATTCCCACAAATTAGTACTGTACTCTTTTTTTGTGGATTCCAGCATGTGGAAATTGTAACAAATAGGTTTTCTATTACATTTGGGGGAAAAAAACGCTCACTAACGTGTACCAACGCGTACTAACACAAACGCATGCCAAACGCAGCGGATCAGGTGTAAAAGGAGCCTAAATCCTTTCTCTACTCCCCAAAACTTAGCTATTTAATTCCCAGAGATGGCCTTCAAAATCTAGTTAGACTAAAATGGGACATATATTGCATTTCCTCTGTGTGTTTATTATCTGTCTTTCTGTAGTTCAGCTTTATTAAGTAGGTATTGCAATGTGTATATATCACCCCGGGGTGCTGTGCATTGGTATACTGCTCTAATGTAAATGTTTTCCCATGCATTTATCTCATGCTCACTCCTTGCGCACTTTCTTCTAAATCTTTTTGCTTTTTCCATTGCTTTTCAGTGAACTGCAGAACCCTTTCACCCTTCCACATCAAATTCCCTGTCTTTACATTAAAATGTAAGACATTTAAACAGGGCAATGCCCTCCACTCACACAAATCACAAGATAGCATAATTCACTTGGCTGTGTGTTTAATGCCAGCAAAATATTGTAAAATAAGCATATTACTAAGCAGTTTGAAGTGGCAATCAAAAGTGGATTATGATATGCTGCACAAGCATCAGCAAAAGCACAAATGATGAAATGCAACACGTTTTAACGTTTAAACTGAGGTCGTGGTCTTTTTTCTTTTCCTAAAAAAATTACTTAAAGTGAACATGTCACAACATCAAAAATATTAGGCAAATACAAATTCCAGAGAACAGGCAAAAACAAAGCGCCTGTGTGTATCTTCAATTCTCAACTGAGTTTCTACTGTGACTCCCCAATCCTGGCATGCAGACCTGGACTGCTACAACCCTGCATCCCACAATGCCATGGGGCAACTCTGTTTGCTGAGATCACTTAATTGCATTATGTTATGCCAGGAAACATCAGTCGCATACACAGTGTATCCAGGATGGAAGTGCCTGGAACACAGAAAAAGCTTTGCTAATGCTGAGAAGTGTGGACACGTCAGAAACTCTGTGGTGTCTCTTTTTACAGACATGTATTAGCACTCTGGTGTCTTCAGTCTTCACACACCCCAGAAACATGCAGATAAGTCCACTGTTTCTCATCCCCCCCCCCCCCCAATTAAAATGGCCTTAGTCTACAATAGTTAGTCGCACATGTCTATGATTATGGTAGGGATTAGAGCTCCTCTGAGTGAAAAATATTGATGGGACTATAGATGTGGGATAAGCAAGCACGTTTTGTAAGTTCGATCTCATGGCAAATTGGGCCTTTCGCCCTTATTAAACTTTTCTGTGAGAAAGACCCACTCACTTTGTTTTGGGGTCAGTTGCTCGCTGTACAAGCACAGGCAAAACCGTGGAGAATGGGGAGATCCGGCGTCAACATTTTGGTGGGAAGCGTGAAATGGCCATTTGCTGATCAAATCACTTGTTCCCAGGATGCACAGCAAGGCCCAGCAGCCAATGAGAATAAATACCACCGCAGACCATTAATTAGGGGGCAGAGAGAGGGGTTAGTCACCACTGGAATGGAATGATGTGTCAGCTTGTTCATTTCAGGGACATAAAAGGATGATTTGCATATTCAGCAGTGATGCACTGAGAGACACTGCAGAAGCACACTCCAACCTAAATAATTGCAAATACCTTCTGTTTTGCATAGTGCTTCTAGCAAAGACTGTCAAATAGTGATATCAAAGTCTCTTACTAATTGCTGAATTGGTGCAGGTGTTAAAAAGGATTAACAAGTACTTCTGTTCTGTGAAGCTAATTACACATAGAACAAGCTGGAAAGTCCAAGGCTGTACTCCAGAGAGTGTACAGATGTCATGCTTAAAAAGAAGTTCAATCTGAGCTTATATTAAGTTCTAGAAATATACAGCTTGCCTAAAATTGGTATGGAAGGATAATGTTAATAACTAAAATCATAAGCTGTGAAGTGTTAGAATTTAAAGGGAACCTGAACTGAGTAAAATTATTTAAAATAAACGCATGATGTAGCTGCAAATGAATATTACATACTTACCTCAGAAGCTCACCATTTTCTTCTTACAGTGATCCAGTTGTGACAATATTTTGTCAGAACTGAAATATACCAGTTGCTGTCAGTTATATATCAGCAGATGTCTGTTACAACTGAATGTGCAAGGTAATGTCCATGTTTCCCAATGGCTCAAGTGGGCGATATTACAGTTTAACAGTGTGCTGACCAGAAAGCTATTAGGTGGTAATGGCCATTTTCAAAATGGAGGACGGAGAATTCCATTGGTCACAGCGTACAAACAGGACGCAGGAGAGGAGAAAGAGATTGATGAGTAGACTGCGCGGGAGGTAAGTAAGACATGTTTATGTTTATTTTGACTTTTAATTTTCAGTTCAGGTTCTCTTTAAATATTATATGCTTGAATTCATAGGCCTCAGTTACTTTAACTGAGTTTAGTTAAAAGACTTGATTTGCAGAGTCTCCCTTTAAGGCGGATTTCCAGAATCACTGCAGAACAGTGTGTTAATGCTACACAAGGCCAGAGGGTTTATCTGTCAAACGAAGTGCCGAACGAAGGTGTAGTGTTGTTGCCAATAGCAACCAACGTATAGGTTCTTACATGAAGCACTTATGTATGTTGAGTTATTCTGTAGCAAGAGTACGATTTCACTTTCACATTCACTCCCAAAAGTGACCAATATGACAATGCAGAAGTCCTTCCACAGAAGACAGCAGTGGTGTAGCAATAGGGGTTGCAGAGGTCTCAACCACACCGGGGCCCTTGGGCCAGAGGGGCCCTGTAGGGCCCTCCCTCAACTACAGTATCAGCTCTTTTTTGGTCCTGTGCTGGTAATGATTACTTCTATAGATGCTTTGATAGATAATAATCATTAACCTCCTTGCCGGTTTTCCCGACCTGAGCTCGGGGTAAATAAAAGAAGCTGTTAGCGGTGACCCCAAGCTCAGGTCGGGGTAGGCATTGCAGAGCTTTACCTGTCAGTTGTGGAGTCCCGCGCGCGATCGCGCTGTGCAGCGGTACTCCAGACTCTCTTCCCGGCAATGTGGGGTCTTTCCCTGGCCGCTGGGATCTCCATGTCCCCGCTATTCTTCCGGGGACCCGGCGGCCAATCGGAGCAGCGGAGCGGCGGTGTTGGCGTGACGTCATTGGGGGTGGGGCTAATATTTAAAACGAACTTCTCTATATTAGAGAAATATAGAGAAGTTCGTTTATATGTATATTAGCGCCATCTTGTGGTCAAAATGATAACTGCAGCGCTGGAGCCCAGGAAGGTAATTTTTTTATTCTGCTGCACATCTCCCTGCCAGAATGATTTTTTTCAGGTTTTAGGGTCTGAATGAGTGGAAAAAAAATTGCACCTCTTTTAGACCCTAAAATCTGGAAAGAATTAGACCGGCAAGGAGGTTAACAAACTGTTCCCCATCCCCTTCTTGCACCTCTGACACTGGTTGTTCTTGGCAGGTTTTGGTGCACCATATCAATTGTTATTTATAGAGTGCTTGGGTGGCCCCATTTAAAACCTGCACCAGGGCTCGTAGCTCCTTAGCTAAGGCACTGGAAGAAGGGCAGAAGTTTTGGGAGAAGGGCAGGGTTTCCATCACAGTGTTAAAGGACCGTTATCACGAAAAACGTAGGCAGTTAAAATCTGACAGAACCGACAGGTTTTGGGCCAGTCCATCTCTTTATGGGGGATTCTCAGGGTTTTCTTTGTTTTCAACAGCATTTCCTGAACAGCAGTTTACCTGCCAAAATAGTAAGATACCAGTCAGCCTCCCTACTCACTTGCACACTATTTTGTCAGTTAAACTTTGCAACTGCTGTTCAGGAAATGCTGTTAAAAACAAAGAAAACTCTGACAATCCCCATGAGGAGATGGACTGGCCCAAAACCTGTTGGTATTGTAAGGTTTTAACTGCTTACTTTTTCCGCGATAGTGGTCCTTTAAGTGAGGGTGGCAGGAAGGAAGGAAGGAAAGGAAGAACAATTGTGTAGATGGTCTCAGGGCTAGCCTTAGGATGTTTTGGAGCATATTTCACTAAATTACGGTAGAATTTAAATTTTACCAGTATTTACGCTAGAGTAACGCAATTTAAAGAATAAGGTACACCCTGAAATAGATTGAGAATGACAAATATAATGATCCCATTGAGTCAGAAACAAGCAACACTTCTGCTCTCTCGCATAATGATGAGTAATTGTCAAGATCAGCCACTGCATAGCCAATATTTGCAATTGGTGCTATGGCACACTAGACTGTTTCAGATCCTTAATGGATCCTTCCTCAAGCACAAGGAGTGTTGATTTATAGGAACACCAGGATGGGACAGGCATAGTGACTATGCCTGTCCCATACTGACATTTCTGTTGATTAAGATATATTCATTGTTATGGGACTGGCAGAAGGATTGCCCGTTATTGACATAATTAGACCTGAAAATTATCAATTTTTTAAGTTTTATCCAGCGTGTACCTTATTAATTAAATTCAGCCATGACAGTCACATTTTAACCCTTTCTGATCATGTGTTGGACCATGTCTAACATTGGCGCTTTCCAGTATAGGCTTAATGTCGGGCATGGTTCCGGCACAGCTTTCAACCTATTTTTGATCAAATGTCAAACTGAATCCAACACTCGGATCACTGCCGGCCCCATCCTCCACCACTACGCCACTTAATATAATTATTATGTGGGTGCATTTGCGCTTCCTGCACCACTGCTGACTTTAGTCTGGTACTGTGCCAGGCTATGTGGATGTAATGCCTGGCAGATCTCCTGCTTTCTTTCAGCTGCTATGCCCCAATCTATCACCACCTTCTTCACTCTATGTGGAGCATCCCTGCTTGAATGGGAGTTGAGGAAATAACACCTGCCAGACTTCGGTTACACCCAGGCCTTGGAAATGCAAGGTATAGCAGCTGAGGCCTACAAAGCCAGAGTACCACCAGAACAAACAAGACTATGCAGCTGGGTGATATTAGATAGTGAAAGAAGTTACACAGATCACCCCAGGAGTTTTGGACAAGGGAGTAAGATTGCTCAGAGCAACCGCAGCTCTGAGCTTCCAATAACTGCCACAAATAAACAAGACACAATGGTTGCTCAGGGCGACTGCAGCCCTGAGCCTCTGATGCCAAGCACAATGAGTAACAAGACAGACAACAGACAGACAAACGGAATGCTTGCCAGAAAACAAGACACACTGGTTGCTCAGGGCGACCGCAGCCCTGAGCCTCTCACTGAGTAACAAGACAAACAACAAACAGACAGACTGAATTCTTGCCAATCTAATCGCTGCCCCAGAGATGGCAAGCATCCACATTGACTTGGACAAGACAAACAGGTAAGAGCGTAACTAATAGCAACCGCTGCTACAGTCACCTCCACAGGAACAGAGCAAGGAGGAATACTACCAGTCACCAACATGGTGAAGGCAGTGTCCCACTAGCAGGAAGATAAGACCTCACTGCGCCCCTGCGTGTGCAGTGAACGTCCAGGCAGGCAAGGCAAGATAATGCAATTCAATAATACAACTTTCACAGCATGGACCCAGCAACAACGCAAGCAAGCAAGCTATGTCGGGTGAGGTCTGGAATGAGAGGCAGGATTTTCTATGGACATCAGCCAATGGGAGCAGACATGCAAATTCACACACAGCTGAATGGTAATCATGCAATCCTGTGGTAAACTGATTGAAAGCTAAAATGGAAAAAATTCTCATTACAAATGCATGCCAGATTATGCAAACACATGCATGTAAGAAATCCACAGCTGTCTGGATGCAGTTCAACTGCAGCAAGCCATAGGCGGATTCATGACAACATCGTAGGCTACTCTGAACTGCAGAGTGATTATAAATAGCAATGACTCTCATTGCAAGTGCAAACAAAACCAAGCAACCAAATGCAGGTAGAGAAATCAAAACTGCTCGGTTGCAGCTCAGCTGCAACCGACAGGAGGGATCCTTACAGTGGATCAATGTGTCAGAGAATGTCTGTCACTTCGATCACCTGGCATGTGCAATTGAGGGGTTAGCTACAGCACGCAAGCTGGTGCAGGGCCCACACCCCTGCTGATGCTGTGTTGCCCAATCATCACCCTGCCACACAGCACTCCTGTGACCAGTCATGTTCTCTCCGAACTGGAAAAAAGTAAGTGCTGGGGGACGTGTGTGAAAAAATTATTGACAGGGAAAAGGGTTAAAGGTCTGTCCTTTATTCGCTTTAAGGTTGGTATTAAGGTTGGCGTCAATAAGCTGATATTGGTCCAATTCCACAAATGACCAATTACTACTCAACTAGTTGTCAACCCAAGAGTAGGGATTAGTGCATCAGTGGAAATCTTAGCAAATAGATTGGTTCAATTTCCTCCCTACTAAATTTGTACTGCTCAGTGCACTGTTGAAGCAGTTGTTGATATTGTGCCGCTGACTAGTGTTGGGCGAACAGTGTTCGCCACTGTTCGGGTTCTGCAGAACATCACCCTGTTCGGGTGATGTTCGAGTTCGGCCGAACACCTGATGGTGTTCGGCCAAACTGTTCGGCCATATGGCCGAACTAAGAGCGCATGGCCGACCGTTCCCCGAACGTTCGGCTAGCACTGTGATTGGCCGAACGGGTCACGTGATTCGGACCCGAACGCGCTCTCTGATTGGCCGAACGGGTCACGTGGTTTGGGTAAATAAATACCCGATCCACGTCATTTCTCCGCCATTTGTCTGTGGGTTTAGCTTTGGGTAGGCAGGCAGGGTAGTTCTCTCTCCAGCCAGGCTAGCCAGGGTCCCCCCAGTCATTGTGTCGCTGCTGGGAACAGTAGTACACCGCTCACCCACACTATATAGCATTGTGTTTACTGCCACTCTGTGTCTCTGCTGGGAACAGTAGTACACCGCTCACCCTGTTAAGCATTGTGCTCTGTGTCGCTGCTGGGAAGTGTAGTACACCGCTCACCCACCACTGTATAGCATTGTGTTTACTGCCACTCTGTGTCTCTGCTGGGAACAGTAGTACACCGCTCACCCACCACTGTATAGCATTGTGCTCTGTGTCGCTGCTGGGAACAGTAGTACACCGCTCACCCACCCACCACTGTATAGCATTGTGCTCTGTGTTGCTGCTGGGAATAGTAGTACACCGCTCACCCACCACCGTATAGCATTGTGCTCTGTGTCGCTGCTGGGAACAGTAGTACACCGCTCACCCACCACTGTATAGCATTGTGCTCTGTATCGCTGCTGGGAACAGTATTACACCGCTCACCCACCACTGTATAGCATTGTGCTCTGTGTCGCTGCTGGGAACAGTAGTACACCGCTCACCCACACTATATATCATTGTGTTTACTGCCACTCTATGTCTCTGCTGGGAACAGTAGTACACCGCTCACCCACCACTGTATAGCATTGTGCTCTGTGTCGCTGCTGGGAATAGTAGTACACCGCTCACCCACCACTGTATAGCATTGTGCTCTGTGTCGCTGCTGGGAACAGTAGTACACTGCTCCCCCACACTATATAGCATTGTGTTTACTGCCACTCTGTGTCTCTGCTGGGAACAGTAGTACACCGCTCACCCGCCACTGTATAGCATTGTGCTCTGTGTCGCTGCTGGGAATAGTAGTACACCGCTCACCCACCACTGTTTAGCATTGTGCTCTGTGTCGCTACTGGGAACAGTAGTACACCGCTCACCCACCACTGTATAGCATCGTGTTTACTGCCACTCTGTGTCTCTGCTGGGAACAGTAGTACACCGCTCACCCGCCACTGTATAGCATTTCTGTACTGCCACTGTACCACTGCCAGTCAGCGTGTACTTTAAGGATAAGTGAAATGAAGTAGAAATCCTGTGAAAGAGGGAGGGGCAAGGGAAGAGGTGTTTCCCCTGACGATTTACGTACAGGCCACAGTGGAGCACCGAAGAAAACCCACTCGTGGCCTTCTCCTCCTGCGCCGCCCTCCTCCTGTTCCATCACGTGTGCTGCTGCTGGGTTAGCGTTACCGGTCCCTTTTCCTGGAACCTTTCATCTGTATTACATTTATGACTGCATGCCGACAAAAAGCATGTTACCTGTGCAAAGAAAACAGACATTTCCCGCATTTAAAAGACAGTTTTCCGTTTGAAACTTTAAAATCGAGTTTCTCAAAAACTATAAGCTCTTTTTGCTAATTTTTTTTTTCCTCTTGTACCCACTCCCAAGGTGCACAAATTTGGGGTATGTAGCATGTAAGGAGGCTTTAAAAAACACGAAAATTCGGGTCCCCATTGACTTCCATTATGTTCGGAGTTCGGCTCGAACACCCGAACATCGCGGCCATGTTCGGCCTGTTCGGCCCGAACCCGAACATCTAGATGTTCGCCCAAGACTACCGCTGACTAGATAAACATTTACTGTCACTCCCAATTACACTTTTAACTGATAAACAGTTAAAATCAATCCGATGTTCATTAATTGGCAAGGTGTAAGGGGAACAAGCCTTTGTCAGATTTGACTAAAGTGATCAAATCCATTCCCCCAAAGATGATGTTTCATATGTCTACATTGTATGTCGCACTGCAGTAAAACATAGTCGCCCTCCTAGGGTAGCAGGAAATTTGGACACCTCCGGCTAATGGACAATTTAGGCGCCCCATAGACGCTAATGCAAATATCATTAATACGGCCCCAAAGCAGAAATGTGGGTGCCCGATAAATATCATTTTAAACATTAGAACATTAAAGTTTTTGAAATCTGTTGTTGTTTTGAAACTTGCAACGTTATAGTTTTTGTAATAGTTCATTCACATGTACAAATTTTACATTATCAAATATTTTATCGTTTGTATGTACAAATATTACGTTTGTAAGGGTGTTTGTGCAGGGGGAACAGTTAGGGTTAGGCGTCATGGAGGGTGATTGTGCAGGGGGGGGAGTGTTAGGGTTAGGCATCACCAGGTGGGGGGTATTGGGATTAGGTACCACCAGGAGGGTATTAGGGTTAGGCACCACCAGACAAGGTCTTATGGCTAGTACCACTGGGGGAGGGGGGTCTTAGGGTTAGGCACCTCCAGGGAGGGTTAGGGTTAGGCGTCTGCAGTGGAGGGTTTTTTGTAAGTGTAGGGTTAGGTTAAGCTGTAGTAAAAATTTTCATTCGCCAGTATTATTTATATTGGTACTTATTGTTTACATGTTTTTTGGTTTCACCCGCACCCAGTTCAAAATGGTCTTTATCCTCTATAAAGATTTCTGCTTCACCCTGCGCCCGTTTTTCCTTGCGCCTCTATATCATGCACGCCCTCCTAGGTGGTTTTGTAATAAACTAACAACTTACTAATCAACTAAGAAAATTATAAATAAAAAACAATGAAAATATCTGCGAGATCCAATAATTACTCTAATCTCTGCAGATAGCGTAATGACCTAATTTAAACTATGTAACATAATATAGCAAAGGGAGAAAAAACAAGTATTGTCACGCATGCTTTACAATTGTAATTGCTGACGTGCAAATTGCACTGTGCATTTTTCTTGCTTATGTACAGTGGAGCAGAACATTGAATCTGAATAAAATTACACCTCTTTAAACATGCAAATTGGTCACCATATTGGAAAGCCAAACACTCAAATACTTTTGATGCTTCTTTTAAGAAAGGTGCAAATTACTAATCAAGTCTGCGGGGCTGACTGCAGGGCTTTATATCAGAGTTTATTTATTATGGACACTTTAATGCCCCAGTAAAATTAACCTCCGCAATTTTCAATTTACGGTACTGCCATATATCTTTTTCTTTTGGTCCTGTTACGTGTTACAGTATGAATCTTATGGGAATAATAGCTTCGCACCATTCTATCTCTGTCTTAATGTATACATTTGCAAACACCATTTTAAGCATACATTTGAATGTGTTTCCATTACAGTAGCAATTTGAAACAATGGATTTGAGATTATTTGCTCCTTTGTAGCCCTTATCATGCTAATTATGTTTTGCGAATCAAAAACCATTTCATGCATTCACTCATGTATCTTTCCATCCTTGCATAAAAGCACCCCTCCATGTACCCACACAAGTGTATGGGCAGTTTCCAAAATGCTTGGATGCCATCTTGGCATAACACTAACACCTTGCAGCAGAGCAGGATTATCCACCAGGCAACCTAGGCAGGTGCTTGGGGCCTAGTGGGTGTCAAGGGGCCTACCAGCCACCTTTTCTGACCTCTCTCCACTTCAGCTTACCAAAAAACAATGGGGCCGCAAATCTACTTTCTTGCCTTGGGCCCCCTTACATAGTAATACATCTCTGCTTTGCAGTGCTAGAGTCCCAGGATCAAACCTCAACCAGGACTCTGTGTGGTAACCACACGCCTTGATAAAGGGGGACCCTGCGAGGCCCCTGAAACAATTATCGGCTAATCTTGTGGATCGCATGGCTCAATAAAGAGCGTGACTTATTTTGAAAAACGGTGTGCTGATATACTGGATATTCTATAGCAATTTATAGGCTTGTCTGAACAGGTGTGTTTTCAGAGTACGTTTGAAGGTTTGTGGACTCAGGGCTTGACGAACCGGATGAGAAAGAGAGTTCCAAAGGAAAGGGACAGGCCGTTCGAAGTCCTGGATGCGAGAGTGAGAGGAGATGACTAGGCTAGAGGACAAAAGGTCTCCTGTGAGGAACGGATGATCTGGGCCGGGAGATATATGGAGATTAAAGAGGAAATGTATTGAGGTGCTTGTGTAGAGCTTTGTATGTAAGCGTGAGAAGTTTAAACTGGATCCTTTGTGTAACTGGTAACCAATGGAGAGATTGGCAGAGAGGGGCTGCCTCAGAGGATCTGGAAGAGAGGTGGATGAGACGGGCAGCAGAGTGTAGTAGGGACTGGAGAGGTGCTAGTTTGCTTTTTGGCCTCCCGCTCTGACTGTAACTGACTGACTTATGAGATCTGGTCTGTATGCATGTTGGATTAGTGTGGCTCTGTACAAATAACAAGCTGGGACATCATTGCATTCCACCAGTTCTGGTGTTTGGCTTTCAGAGACAACAATGGGATGATCTGCATATACAGCAGTGATGCATTGTGAGGAGACCTCATATGCTTAGCTCGCTCCAACTCAAATAATCGCAAATACCTTCTATTTAAGAAGGCAAATTTCTATTTTGCATAGTGTTTTTAGTTAGAGGGCTTTTTGGTCCTTTTTAACCTCTTCCAAACTCCCAGGAGTTCTGGTTCACCATGAACTTGCTGGGTAATCTGTAACTTCAAATGAAAAGTGCCTCCCATGTCCACAGCGATAATGTGGTGGCACTTAAACTACATTTGATATCATTCATAAAAGTGAGTTCGGTAACAAAAATCTGTGCGGGAAAATACCGCTTTCGGTTTTTTACACTTCTGGGTGCTCATTCATAAAAATGTTGCCAGTTGCGATAGCAGTGCGGTGATTTCTCGAACTAGGTGTAACGATTGGTGTCAGCACACAGAGAGAATCTGATTATTGATGATCTGCAAAATCATCAACAATACAGATGTATACCTGATTATGGATGATCTGCAAAATCACCAATAATACAAGTATGACTAACCTCTGGACACCTAATGAAGTATAAATGTTTGGTGCAACTGTAGGCTATCTCCCGTGGGGTGGGAGACATAGATAACTTCGGCCAGAGACCACCTGAAGAGCAGATGGCCCTCGGCTGTGCAGGGACTATCTCCTTAAGAGAGGGGGTAGAGATAATCTGGCAGCCAGTGATTCCCTGGTAACCTGGTAATCAGACTGTACTGCAACCAAAGGGACTCCTATGGGATAGAGGCCACTGGCTGCACTGCAGGAAGGACTCTCTGAGGAGCAAGAGGTCCTTGCAGCTAACTGACACTTGGTGGAATAGTGTCACGGGTGGTACAGACAGACTGAACACTCGAGGGATGAGTGACAGCCAGAAGGGTCGGGCAGGCCAGGTCGGCAACACACGAGCAGATAAGGTACAAAGACAGAAGGCTGATTTGGTAACTGGGTACAGGCAAGGTTGGCAACTGGTAGGCAGATAGGCAGAGGTACCGAATCAGAAAGCAAGAGAGAGGTCAACAGATATCAAACACAATCCTAGTCTGGGGTGTGAGGTCCTTGGTCTCGACACCCAGGAACTAGTCTAAGGAATAACACAGTATCCTATGCTTGGGTGTGAGGTCCTTTGTCTCAACACCCTGGAACTGGTCTAAAGTATAACACAGTAAACAACAAGAGCGTAATCTGGCTAAGTGTGAATTCCCAGGTCCATCTGGTTCTAACACACTGTAGGATCTGACTGAGGTCTGAGTGCTCACACGTAAGTATTCGCAACGGCAGACAACCAGCAACTGACAAGCAAGATCTATATATACTACAGCGCTCCTCAGCGCCGCCCCCAGCCACTCAGCCAATCAGGAGTTCCGCTGGAATCAGCTGATTGTCCTGATCAGCTGATACCTCTCCTGCTGGCATAAAGGTCCAGTCTTCTAGCGGGGGCAAGCGTTGCTCTCTATTTGTGTGCACTAGAAGACCCAGGCAAACCAGTTGCATGCTGCTGTGCGGAAACCGCCGGACTGAACGCGGAGACAGCCGCCCCGCCGCCAGACCGTGCAGCGGCAACTCCGCTATTCATTACACTAGGCTGTAGGTAGGCAGGCGGTAGGCTGGCATAACAGGAGAAGCTGCCTGAGTCCTTCCGTGCGCTGCTCTCACTGCTGCTGCTTGAAAGGTCTGTCTCCATTAATTTAAATGTATTCCGCATGCTTATCGCTACTTCCAAGGGAGCAGTATTCCCCGCTAGCATATCGCTTGCTCTAATCTTTATGAATTGACATTTTGTTACATTTGTTAAGATAATCACTGCACAAGGCGGTCATTTATCGCTCTGCTCGGGAATGTCAGCTTTTCATGCGGAAACAGCCTTTATGAATAAACATTTTGCTATGTGCTCGGTAAAGTAAGCTGTTTTCAGCATTTCCGCATGCGGGAATGCTTTATGAATGATAGCCATTGTGTATGATAACTAATTTTGATTCCTCAAAGCAGCCATTCAAATGCCCTGACAATCACAGAATGATGCTTTAGTTCACATCTGAGCGTTTTGCCAGCGATTTTGGCAAAACGCTCAAGCACTAGCGCTTTTTAAAGTGCTGGTGCCATAATAGCCTATGCCTGTTCACACTTGATCGATTTGCGTTAAATCTCCGGCGATTAACGCAAATCGCCAAATGCAAATGTGTATCCTGCACCATTTTCAGGAGATTTCCTGAGGATCGCGTTTAGTGCTATAGAAGCGCTAAAATCGCCCCAAGTGTGAATGGCGATTTTTCGCGTTAATAGCCAAAAATCGCCAGAGCAAAATGCTAGCAAAACCGCTAGCATTTTGCGTTTGGCAAGTGTGAATGGGCCCTAAATCTGATTAGTTTCTTACAGGTAATACTAAGCTATTTTCATTATTCAGATACTCTGTGACCGCGATGTTCAGTTATTGAAATTTCATGTTTCTGCTATTCTATCCGTTATAGCTAACGACAATTGAATAGTGTGACTATGTATAAATTACCCCGTAGATGAGTACTGCTGATGGATCAAAATTACAAACTTCTTAAGAAGTAATCAACACTGGTGGAGCAGTGTTTGTGATTTTAAAACACTGTGCGGACCAGTGTTTGTGATTTTAAATTTCTTTTTTGCAGCTTCCGGGATGCGGTTGACAGGTGAGTGGTTAGGGAGGGGACCGTGTGGGAGATGTGCCTACACGGGGCGTCCCTGTAAAATGATGCAATCTACGATTGCATCCAACTGAAGCCTCCCACTTGAATGCTAATTTATGCAATTCCTGCTAGATTTGGTACAGCAGGCAAAAGGTGTATAACAGTACACCTGATTGGCTGACTGGCGTCTGCTGACCAGATAAAGGCAGGAGATTGCTCTAGCTGGAAGTTAACAATTGTGTTTGTTGCAGTTAGCATTCAGTTTAGAGGTGGCGGGGGTGAGTTCCCAGGAGGTGAGAGGTCCAGGACTTGCTCACACCTTCCTCTAGGTATAGCATGTTGGTTTGGGGGCCCCAGCTAGTGAGAGAGACCTGGGGCCCCCGGCTGTCGTGCATGTCAGTGTTTGTGATTTTAAATTTATTTTTTGCAGCTTCCAGGATGCGGTTGACAGGTGAGTGGTAAGGGAGGGGACCGTGTGGGAGATGTGCCTACACGGGGCATCCAACCAATGCCTCCCACCTGAATGCTAATTTATGCAATTCCTGCTAGATTTGGTACAGCAGGCAAAGAGTGTATCTGCTGACCAGATAAAGACAGGAGATTGCTCTAGCAGGAAGTTAGCAGTTGTGGTACATTTTGCTAAGATTTATTTTTTTTCTAAATGCATTTTAACAGGAATATTAAGAAAAAAAGGAAAAATTCATGATTTCTCAATTTTAGGCCATCATAGCTTTAAAATAATACATGCTACCATAATTAAAACCCACACATTTTATTTGCCCATTTGTAAGGGTTATCACACCATTTAAATTATACCCCTATCACAATGTATGGCGCCAACATTTTACTTGGAAATAAAAGTTTTAATTTTTTAGTTTTGCGTCCATCACTATTTACAAGCTTATAGTTTAAAAAATATTAGTTATATACCCTCGTGACATGCATATTAAAAAAAAAGTTCAGATCCATAGGTAACTATTTATGTTTTTTTTTTAAATTCTAATTTTCTTTTAGTTAAAAATTTTATTTGGGTATTTTTGGGGTGTGGGAGTTAAACAGTTTATTTCAAATGTAATTAATTGTGTTTTTTTTTTGTGAGAAAAATGTATGTGCATGTAATTTTACTATTTGGCCACAAGATGGCCACAGTGTTTTTTTGTTTTTCCATCCTGTAAGCAAGCACTCTCACTTACAGGAAGTATAAGGAGGATGTGATTTTTTTTTCAGAAAGACCGCACCTTCTGATAAGAAGCTGTCGGTTTTTCTACCGGGGACTTAGATATCTCTGGGATAACGGGGGCGGCATGGGAGCATGCAGCAGCAAAGCAGCAGCCTTTTGGATGTATAGCAGAGAAGAACTGATGCACAGGACTGCAGCTAATACTGCCAGAGTGCAACTTCCCAGGTAAACTCACTGTGCATTGTTAGAAGAAAAAAAGCGGTAGTGCACATCCAGCTAAAACTTCGCATTTATTCCAAACTTCTTAAAAGCTTTTTCCAGGCAATACAAATATGGAGAGAGGTACAGGCAGAGAGAAGGTCAACAGCCGTTTCGCGCCTATGCAGCGTGGCGCATCATCAGGACAATTTGCCCCATAAAAAATACCCCTTATATATCCCCTGTCTTACCTATCGCGGTGGGCGAGTAGTGGTCGCGGCTATCCAGCTTCCGCTGAATGAAACGCACGCTGCATTGCCGATGTGAGCCTGTTTCCGTATTGGCTATTTCCGGGACATGCACAATGTCATTTCCGGATTCTGGCTGACGGCTGCGGGCACTGATGACGCGTGTTGGAACGCACGCGTCGCATATTTAACACTAGGGATGCGACACAGATGACGTGTCCATCCATTCATATAGAAAAACCATGCCATCTTGTGGCTAGTTGTAAAACTGCACGTGTTAGGTAAAAAATAAAGGGAATTAATAGGGAATGATTTTCCTCTACACCACCGCCCACTCTAGGTAGCACAGACAATATAATATTATCCCGCAGGTGTAATGAGTCCTTTGGGTGGACACAAGGATCAATTTTTCATGTATTATACTTTACTCACCACCCCACAACATAGAACAGGACCCAGTACATCCCAGGATACAGTTCAAATCTGTTCAGAGAAAATATAAAATATATATAATATTAATAATCAGGTCTACATTCTGGGTAAATAACAACAATCACATAAAAACTAATTAGTAACATGGGAATTCCTTTTTAAACTCTATACCAGGAAGAGATCAATTATAGAAACACTGAAAGGTTATTTCTTTCATTTAGACCCAATAGTCCAGTGGCCTCAAAAAAAGAAATCCAATGACTTTCACGTTGCAATAGTTTTCTATGCCAGTCTCCCCCTCTAGTATCTTTTTTAACCACTTCCAAACCAAGGAACCTGAGTTTGGTGACATCTCCCCCATGGGCACACCGCATGTGTTCGATTACTCGAGGGCAACCTTCCCCACTGTGCACGGACCTGCAGTGGGCCTGATACCGGTCCTTTAGCATATTCGTGGTCTCACCAACGTAAATACGCTGACAAGAGCACACCAGTGCATACACTAATCCTCTGGTTCTGCAATTTATGAAATGCTTAATTTTGCAGGTACGACCACAGTGTGAAAAACTGCTACCAACAAAAATGAAATTACAACACGAACACCGTTGGCACCTAAAATTGCCCAAAGGACGGGAGGCACCAAGCCAGGACCTGGTTTGGGGACTTATAAATTCACTATGCGTTAATCTATCCTTTAAATTTGGGACTCTTCTGTATGATACACAGGGGGGCATAGAACCTTTACAACCAAAGAGCTTATCTTGCTGTATAATCCACCAATTATCCTCAATTGATTTTTTAATAGTTTCATACATTGGTGAATAGGAGAAATGCATGAAAAAGCGGTTTTGTTCCTTATGTCTAACCTTGGGGGTCAATAATGATGTTCTGTCTTTCCCCGCTGCCTTTCTAAAAGCCAAATTTATTACATGCTCTTCATAACCTCTGGAGCTTAACCTCAGTTTTAATTCATCTGCTTGAAGCAGAAAATCCTCCCAGGTACTTGCATTTCTTCGCAGCCGAAGAAACTGGCTATATGGAAAACTTCTGGTTGTCGTTGAGGGGTGATAGCTCGTGGCCTGTAATACAGAATTGGCCGACGTCTTCTTTCTAAAGGTTTTAGTCAATAAGGCTCCACCCCTCACGACAATATCTAAATCCAGAAATTCTAGTTGTTGATCCCCCCAGTGATAGGTAAATGACATATTCACATCATTGGAATTCACATACTCCATGAACGCTACAAAGTCCTCTCTAGTGCCTTGCCAAATTACCAAGATGTCATCTATATAGCGGATCCAGAGTTTTATCCGCTCCAGGAACCCATTCCTCGATGAATAGATGGTGTTGGCCTCCCAGTGGCCCTTGAAGAGGCCAGCATAGGTGGGGGCCACCGGGCTCCCCATCGCCGTGCCGACCTCCTGATGGTACCACTGGCGGTCAAAGAGGAATGAGCTCCTGGTGAGGACAAACTCCAGACCCGCCTGTATCAACCAGTTCATCTCCTCCCCCAACTGTAATTCTGGTAGGAATTCACCTACTGCCTGAAGGCCATCCTGATGGCATATTTTACTATAAAGCGAGACAACATCAATAGAGGCAAGATGGAAACCAGATTCCCACTCAAAATTATTCAGAACGTTGAGTACTTCTAAAGTGTCTCCTACATAAGAAGGGAGGGAGCGCAAAAGTGGTCTCAACTGTAAGTCCAAAAATTGGGCGAGTGATTCAGTCACTGACCCAATAGCCGAAACTATTGGGCGGCCCGGTGGGTGTTCCAGAGATTTGTGTATCTTAGGTATACAGTACCACACCGGGCTGCGTGGATGTTCTGGAAGTAGTTTGTTTGCTGTAGCCCTATCAAGTGCTCCATTCATCATCGCCTTATATAGCAATTTTTTAAGTTCCTCCAAGTAAGTAGGAGTTGGATTCAAGGGTAGCTTGGAGTATGTTGATCTGTCTTCCAACTGTCGTAGGCATTCTGCATGATAATCCTCTGTACGAAGTATCACCACCCCACCTCCTTTGTCAGCTTCCCTAATGGTTAAGTCAGAATTATTCTGAAGCCACCGCAGGGCATCTTGTTCTGCCCTAGTTAGATTAAAGGGGGCCTTAGGATAAATTAACGATTTACAGTCACTCAAGACTTTTTGGTAAAAGAGTTCCACTGAAGCACCTGGCACTTGTGGGGGGTTAAAGCGAGAATTATTACCTATGTTGTGAGGTAGTGGGCGTTGGATTTCAACTAAATTAGGGACATTAGTCTCTGCGAGTTCACAAAGGTCCCGTAGAGTTTGTCGATCCCAATAGTCCTCACTCGAGCCTACCAGCAGAGGAATCATACATCTGTTGTTGCTAGCCTGATTGCTTAATGTTGGAGATTTTGTTGCAAAAAATCTTTGCAAAGCCTTTTGGATGTGAAAGTCCCGTCCAATCGGCTAAAATGGTTAAATTATAAAATGATGACACTTTGAACTTTCCTGCAGTAAAACCTTATCTCAACCTGTCTCTCATTGTTTCTTTGATGTGCTTCAGGAAAAAGGACTGTATTCCACGTAAGTTAGATTGAAAAGCTCACAGAAGCTCTTATGCAAAGATAAAAACTGAAGTTTTTTTTTTTTTTTTTTACTCTTCATGTATTGGAAAACAATACGAGACTCTTTTCTTTGCTACTTATGTTCCATTTCTTAGCTGTACTACACATACAGTACTATTCATTGCCTCTTACATTTATTTTTGCTTCTGGTTTGCTTTAAAAGTTGGAGTATGGATACTCTACACTTCCCATGAAATAAAAAGGCAATTCCAGTCAATGGCTACAATCAACCTCTCAGCCCATACTCTGTGCTTCTTCCTATGAATTTGTAAGCCTGACAATATTCCATTCTACAGAACAATGGGAGGTATGATGTGCCATATTGGACTGCCATATGGCTACTAACCTTAAAGGTTGGTAGCAACTATCAATGTAGAAATTACCAAGCAGAATGAGCCTGAGGAAAGAACCAGTTATCGTTCAAGCATGCTATATAATTGGCTATGGAATCTAAAACAAATGTCTGAGAAAGCAGATGGATGTGAAATGCTCCATTATTCATAAACACATTTTTCCCTTTCATTTTTGTGGAAATTTTAGCACTGTCACCAAATATTCCATGAAGACTTCTTCTTAACTCTTTCTTTGCAGGGAAATGGCAGGAAGTTGATTGGCATTGGACATTTTTGGGCACTCTGCAGGCTTAAAGGACAACTCTAGGCAGAAAGTATAGTAAGTGTATTAATAATACTAGCCTTGAAATACTAAACCTGTTATCCAAACATCTAAAAAAACATATAATGGATTGTGTGAAATGTCTTATCTGCCAAATGAATTAAGTGAGGTCAGTACTGTGATTCTGACTGATTAGGACCAGCCAGAGGTCACATTCAGTTCAGCAGTCTGGCCTGGCTTACAGTATTAACTGGCCATTTGAGAGTCAGATCACATGCTGATTGGACTGTGCTGTACACTATTGAGTAAGTACATAATAAACCCTATTCAATTAACTTTTTCTCATGTGTTTTCTCCATAGTGTGATTTTTACACCATGTAAATAAAAGCCATCAGGAAACAAGAAAATATTGAAATGATAATGTGCTATCATTACGAGCTTAATCTCCATGAGCCCACACAAGTCTCAGCTCTACTGAGCTGTGTGCCGTTACAGTGATATCGGGAATCTTCAGCGGGGAGTGAAGGGGGCGTTACTACGGATGGACTAGGGGAGGGGAACTGCCACTTCCTCCCCGCCCTCAACGAACGTTCTGCTGAGTTGAATATTATAGCTTAGCAGAGCGGGGGGCAAAGAGGGCACTGGAGCGTGCAAATGGTGCTGTGGCATTTGTCACAGTACCACACGTATTTTCAGTTCGGGGGTGCTTTAAAGAGAACCAGAGGTGGTTCTGGGGGGGAAGGGGCAGATGGGACACAGAGGCATGTTCTCTGACTCATGTCATGCCTCTGTGTCCCCCCACCACCGCTCTCTGCCTCCCCACTGCTGCGCTATAGCCCCCAGAGAATGGCGACATTATTTGTCGCCACCTCGGAGATAAACACGAAGAGAGTAATTCCCTGTTCAAAACACCCACCAGGGGCATTCCTACAGGGTTTACAGCAGTGGCGGGCTGAAATTTTGCATCGAAATTCGCAATTACACATCGTAATTGTAGTGCAAAGTTTCTGAGAAAATTGTAATTAATTTTGTGCGTAATAGCAATATTTATTAATTTTGCGTAAATTTTCGAGGAATTTTCATGAAATTTCACATAATTTTGTGCCTACTTTAGCGGTTTATAGCAAAGCCCCATACATGCTATTGCTACCAAAAGTGTTACATATTTCAAGCAATCGTTCGATGGCACGCAAAAATACACACTTGCATGCAACATTTCACGATTGCGCTCGAAAACGCACGCAAAAACGATAGCGCGGCCATGATATGGGTCATCACGGTTTGGTGACTCGAGCCCTATATGTGATCTGCAAAGTGCTGGAACACTGACTCTGTAATGTAAATTGCAGTTACATATTTCCCCTAGTGCGATCCAATTTTGATTTTTTTTTTTAGCATTTCCACTTGTGTAGAAAGTATAGGAGCATGGGACAGCTGCAGGAAATCGCTCCTGAAAATGAGACTGGCCTACAATTATTCGCTGATTCACTTCTAGGTCAGTGCTACTTACATAGTCACCTGCGGTTCTGCTGTTTTCCAGAGCATATTTGTTTACTTGTAAATCTGCATAATTGTTCACTTGAACGGTTTCCACTTGAACAGCAAAGGATACAACCCCAAGGTCCAAAGCCTGCATTCCACTCCAGAGATAAGAGACATCCAAGATGTGGACTTTACCAGCCTGTTTATAGGACTTCCAAAGCTTTGCTTTTACCTTAACAGCCCTCTCCAGCTGTGGAAGCTCTTGTTCTTTATAGCATTTTTAAACCTTTTTGATCACTAGATGACAACCATTGTAATCCCTGTGACAGGAGCCATCTCCCAGGAGAGCCGTAATGCTCTCCCTATCTCTCTTGCTACAGCTGGAGAACAGCAAAGGCATAAGAGGGAGGCTTCAGCCAAAGATGAACATCTTTTAAGTAAATATCAAGTGCCAACACAAAGATGGGATTGCTGACATGTTGTTTAAATGATAACCAGTACTCTAAGGCTTGCAGATGGAAAATGGGTATTGCATAGAGGCGGTGGAAAAAACAAGTGTTAATAGTTGTCTCTCAAAGGGCACATGTCATGTATTCATCAATAAGAGCTTTTTTGAATTTGTGAATGTAATGTGTTTTCACTGCCTCTAATCTGGATCTTTAGGTTAAGGCAAACCCGGCTTTTAACCCAGAAAATCCAAACTAAACAATAAGGAGGCATTTGTAGAAGTTTTACTTACCTGCTTTCAAAGTTTTACTTACCTGCTATAAAAAAGTGATTATAGCTCAAGGTTAAGGACCAATGGAACTCAATGGTGTGCGAAATCCATCCCCCGGAGTTCAAAGCGAATGCATTAAATTTCTTCACATAAAGCATCTATCACGCTGGTGCGTGAGAGGCGCTAACTTAGTGAAAACAAAATACAATGCTTGTGAGCAAGCGTAGTCAGGAGGAACAGGCCACAGTCGTATACAGAGTCTGAGGTATAGAAGTACAGAGTAGCTAGGCAAAATCATAGTCAATAAACAGGCAGGGTCATACACATAAGTCAGATGTCAGTCGTATTGGAAGGATCAAGCAAAAGAGAAGTCAGGGACAGGCCAAGTCAAACACGTGTATCAGATGGCAGCGGTACAGTAGGACTAGACAAGAGCGAGGTCAAGAGGCATGCAGGAAGTCAGTACACAGATAAATATACAATAAGATGTTACTACAAAATAATATTACAATATGATAATATTACGAATATATTACAAAATAACTACAAATAACAAAACTGACTAACTAGAGTATATACAGTATATATTGTGCGTCTACACAATATATTAATGTAGCTCAAAGGATCACTAGCTAGGCCAAGAACCAGCGAACTGATTAGTATTAAGGCCAGTGAGCAACTGACTCACTTGGCCTAATATACTCACAGGATAATCCAAGTCCCACCCCCAGGATGACAGACCCCTCTGTCAACCATGCCTTTTTAGCCTATAAAGGCTGCTCTGTTCCCCGTGCGTGTGACTGGAGGATTTGCGCACGCGCTCAGCTGCCGGAGGAACGCCTGGGGATTCCAGAAGATGACGGAGCGGAAGTCTCGCTGTCAGCGATCCGCCGGTGAAAGGTAAGATCGTTACAAGATCTACACCATCCAGTTAAAGATGCTTTATTTAAATCTTCTTAAAATCACATTACAACTTCAGGTATGCTGAGACTGCCATTACGACGCACAACGTTTCAAATGATTCTTCTTTAAGTTATCAAACACAAATGCACACAAACTGACCAGCTACCTCTCCTTATATACCCAAGGAGAGGAACTGATGGGAGACTGCATGTGAGACAGAAAACTTCCACATTACAACCCCCAGAGGGAGCTAATAGAAAAAGTTTCAACAATACTCTTATGTTATTCAAAAAATACAAAAATTGCAAAAAAAAAATTCAAAGTAAGCCTCAGACATTACTGTTAATCACTTGCACTTTGGAGTAGTCATGCCCCATGTGATTTTCTCATCCAGTCTCTGCATCAATACACAAGCCAAATCAAGACAAAAAGATTAAACCTCAGATGGGCAAATAAAAAGATTTAATACTTACCCAGGGCTTCCTCCAGCCCCATGAGCACTGATGTGTCCCTTACCATCCACCCGATTGCCTCCATTCTCCTGCTGTCGGCCCAGGTAATTTGGCTTAGTCATGCCAGTCGGCTCTTCTATGCATGTGCAGAAGATATCATTACCATCAATACCAGGAGAATAAGGAAGTTAGGAGGACGGAGAAGGACACAGGGTTACTTTGAAAGCAGGTCATCTCAGGTGCACGTTAAAGTCTAACTCCATGCACAACTTATTTCTTAGCTTAAGTAAGCGTACACTCTGTCATAGAGCTACCAAGGTCTAATAACCCACTTTTCAAAGTACTTGGTCAGGTTTCTCTTCACTAGATATTTACCATTGCACAGAATTCCAGATATATGAGCTGCAATCTACTCAGAATCCTTTGTTGGTGCCATGTTCAGAGCCAACTGCAGGGTGAACCCCAGCTTGATCATCTCACCCTTTGTCCCAGAGCAGGACCCCATCCTGCACTGCCTTACATTCACTGTCAAACAGCTGAGTAGTGCTCGGTGTGCAGTATGTTATCTACTTCCATAATTGGGTTGAGTTCATGCTCCTCCCCTGTATTCAATACATCCGGGTGGTGTGCAGTGTCATACCTGCTTATGGCTCCTGATGCATTTTACTTGGCATGCAGGAACACCTGGAAGCCATTCAGATGTATAAAGCTGAGCACCACCCAGCTTCAGCAAAGAGGGGAGAGGAACATTGACCTGTTTTGCTGCTAGAAGCAGTTGAGGTACTGGGTTCCCTGCTACACTCTGCAATTTGGAGATAGGAGGGGCATTGGGGGTGGACAAACCCTATGAAAAACTGATTAGATGAGGAAGAAAGAGGGGTAGCAGCCATCCAAAGTTTTTCTGGGTTGCCTGGTGATTTCTAGTTACTCGCCTGCTCATGCTCCTTGCATATTGAACAGCATGATTACACAAACCTGATTTAAATGTGGACATGGAGGATGGTTAAGAGAGGAGTCAGGAACTAGCCACAGTACATAGACAATGGAAATCTGGGATTATGAGTGCTGGGGAGGGCGTTATGAGGCACTAAGCGCCGAGCGCCGAAGCTTGAGCAGCAGGGTGAACCGTCATTCAACTCACCCTGTGCCTAACTTATGATATGATATGTAGGCAAAATACAATTACTGCAGCAGATTTAACAGGATGAGAACAGACATGAGGTCATAGTTTACAAAGGGATTGTGTATGCTCCTTTGCTGCTTTAATGTCTTGCCTGGACTTAAAGTGTACCAGAGCTGTTAAACAAGAAGATTTGATACTCACCTGCAGCTTACTACTGCAGCATAACCAGTCTGAGTCCCACGCCGTTCAGCCGCGGTCTGCCGTTCAGCCGCGATAAGCCCCGGTAATAGGCTCAGTCGGGTCCAGTCTGGGTCTTCTGCACATGCACCAACCTCCCGCGCATGCACAGTAGACCCGGACTGATGTGACTGGGCCTATTACCGGGGCTGATTGCTGATTATTATGATTACAGAAAATCAGAGTTTCAGGACTGGCTCTGTAATCAGCTGAATGAATAAAAATATATATAGGAATGTAATAAACTGTTCATAGTACAGTGTTATATTTAGTGAAGTAGTGATGTAATATCAGTGTTAGCAAGATAAGGGGATATTTGTGTGGAGAAAGTGAGGCTTTGTGTTACAGTTGCTTGTCTGCAGTCTTTTTATATGTTCCTAAAAGAACAAAATCAGTAAAAAATTATATTTTCATCTCCCCTTGCGATAGGCTATCAATACCACTGTACCATTAAACATGTTCTTCTAACACACCTTCGGTTTGGCAGGAACAGTGGTGGTGATATCATGTGACCACCATGGTTCCTCCCTCCTGACTAGCATACATTTGAAAAAGTTGCGCGCTAATTTAGGCACAACATAAATAACGCTAAATAACAATTTAGGCTTAACATTAAATAACAATAACAAAAACGGTAAGCATTTTTATTGTGGTAGTACAATATTGGTAGATTTACCGATATTCTACAACATGACTGATATAGAGAAATATCGGCAATGTTTGCCGATATTTCACTATAACCTAACCCTTCCCTACTTTCACACAGAACCCTCTGCAAGACCCGCCTGGTGGTACTTAACCTTAAGACTCCCCCCAATGGTGCCTAACCCTAAGACCCCCCTGGTGGTGCCTAATCCTAAGATCCCCCCAGTGACTAACCCTAAGGCCCCCCACCGGTGATGCCTAACCCCAATGATTAATAACTTCCCCGGGCAACAAATAACCCTTCCTTTCTAACAAAAGCCGTCTGCTATTTAAAAATTATACTATAAATAACAATTTAATCTGATCCCCGTTCACAATAACAATTGGGCCACTTCTTTTCTCAATCTACACTCGTGGCCTGGGACAACTAATTAACTCTTTTGGTTTTCCAGTATCACCTCTATGCGGATGATACCCAAATCTATCTTGACTCTCAGCTCCTGACCTGTCCTCACTACTATCCAGAGTCCCCGACTGTCTACGTGCCGTTTCTGCATTCATGTCCTCCTGCTTCCTCAAACTCAACATGAGTAAAACGGAAATTGTGATTTTTCCACCATCGCTATCTACACCCCCACCAATTGCAACCATAACTGTTGACAAGACCCCACTAACCTCGACCTCTAAGGCCCGTTGCTTTGGGGTTATACTTGACTCAAAGCTCCCCTTTAAACCTCACACGCCTTAATCATCTAGACTACTAGACTACTGCAACACCCTGCTCTGTGGTCTACCAAAAAACAGGCTAGCACCTCTCCTTTTCCTTCTAAATTCAGCTGCCCGCCTCATTCACCTTTCCACACGCTCCTCTGATGCAGCCCCACTGTGCAGTTATTTCCACTGGCTACCCATTACCCAGAGATTCTAGTTCAAACTCCTGACTCTAACATACAAAGCCTTTCATGAGTTGTCCCCTCCATACATGTAACATCTCCTCACTAATCTCTAGATATTGTCCCTCCCGCAACCTTCGCTCCTCCCAATAAATTATCTTGGCCTCTAAGCTGATCACCTTCTCTCATGCTCGCATCCAGGACTTTACACGAGCATCATCCCTCATCTGGAACTCTCTTCCACAGCCTGTACGTCATGCTCCAAACCTGGACATCTTCAAATGCACTCCTAAAACACACCTTTTCACCTTTTCTGACAAGCTTATAACATTTTATAGCCCCTATTTACTTATCTGTTCACAATGTAATCAGAGGCAAAGGCTCACTGCCTCATCCATCCTCCACCCCCTTACCTAGCCCCCCCCCCCACTACCCTTTAGATTGTAAGCTCTCAAGGGCAGGGTCATCCTCCTAATGTTTACTTTTTTGTTGCAATACTTGTGCTGCTTGAGACTCTGCTGTAAATATTTTGGTTTTACCTATGTTCCCCTTTTCGTCTTATTGTGCTTTGTAAAGCGCTGCGGAATATGTTGTCGCTATATAAATAAAAAATAATACGATAAATAACAATTGTAGCCACCCGCTTAATAGCGTAACGGCTAACAATAGTAAGATAAAAAAACAATTGCGCCCATTTTTGGGCATCCTTTTATTACCTGCTCCTCCTGACTGGCAGCCTGTGTCACACACATTCAGAGCCTGCAGTCAGAACCACATTCCATCCACTATCCACATGTCCTGATTGGGTGAAAAGTGAAATAGTATCTTGGCCACACTCTCAATCTTAGAAGGCAGAGCAGTCTATAGGACTGAGAATTCCATACCAATAGATCTCAGCAGGGGTTCCTACCCTTCAAAATATTGCTATTTAAAGGCTATTTGTAATATTAGCATGTTAGTGATCGCTTACCAAGGGAGAGAGAAAGGCAGACAGCATTATTAATAAAAATGTTCCCTGGATAGAGGCTTTAAAGTGTCTTATGAGGGAAAACATAGCAGCACAGCTATTCTTTAATGTTAAAAAGCCATATATGCTCTAAGCATATATCTTCAGAAAAGCTGCATATACTCAACGGCATGAAAGTTCAAGCCAACTGTCCTTTTGAAGATCTGAGTTGAAACTAAGGTTTGTATCAAAAATTAATGTTGCAGGGTAAGACTGCCAACTAGCCATGGTAATCCTAATTAAACAGCCAGTGCCAGAAGCACATTAAAAGGGCCTGTGAATTGTGGTGGGATCAAGAAAGCTGGAATGAGCAGAAGCAATCTGTTCATGTAAGTTGAATAGGAATATCGCAGAAACATGTTACTCAGTGCAACATTACCTAATACTTTACTAAAAGTGACCAGTAAATCATTATCACTGTAACTGAGGGATAAAAGTAGCTCTGCTGTAAGCTGGGCAATGGAAGCTGAACATATTATTTAAACGTACATAATCAGAGGTAACATTCAGTGTGCAATGCATAGGAAAATGTTCTGTAGCTTCAGAAATGCTGCTGAAATTGGGAAGTAGAGTAAGTTGAGGTCCTGAACATCTGTATTTGACAAAGAAGCCACCCATTGCATTACTAAATATGTGAAATAAGCTCCAAATTATCTCCGGGTCGTTGATATCATTATAAACGATTAATGTTTTTTGCTCCTCTAAGAAGAGCTAAACAACTCTTGCCAGAGGCTAGTGTTGGGCGAACAGTGTTCGCCACTGTTCGGGTTCTGCAGAACATCACCCTGTTCGGATGATGTTCGGCCAAACTGTTCGGCCATATGGCCGAACTAAGAGCGCATGGCCGAACGTTACCCGAACGTTCGGCTAGCGCTGTGATTGGCCGAACGGGTCACGTGTAGTGTTGGGCGAACATCTAGATGTTCGGGTTCGGGCCGAACATGGCCGAACTCCGAACATAATGGAAGTCAATGGGGACCCGAACTTTCGTGCTTTGTAAAGCCTCCTTATATGCTACATACCCCAAATTTACAGGGTATGTGCACCTTGGGAGTGGGTACAAGAGGAAAAAAATTTAGCAAAAAGAGCTTATAGTTTTTGAGAAAATCGATTTTAAAGTTTCAAAGGGAAAACTGTCTTTTAAATGCGGGAAATGTCTGTTTTCTTTGCACAGGTAACATGCTTTTTGTCGGCATGCAGTCATAAATGTAATACATATAAGAGGTTCCAGGAAAAGGGACCGGTAACGCTAACCCAGCAGCAGCACACGTGATGGAACAGGAGGAGGGCGGCGCAGGAGGAGAAGGCCACACTTTGAGACACAACAACCCAGGCCTTGCATGAGGACAAGAAGCGTGCGGATAGCAATTTGCACTTTGTCGCCATGCAGTCATAAATGTAATACAGATGAGAGGTTCAATAAACAGGGACCGGAAACGCTAACCCATCACAGATGTTCATTGTTCATGTTACTTGGTTCGAGTCCGGGAGTGTTGCGTAGTCGTTTCCAATCCAGGATTGATTCATTTTAATTTGAGTCAGACGGTCTGCATTTTCTGTGGAGAGGCGGATACGCCGCCGATCTGTGACGATGCCTCCGGCAGCACTGAAACAGCGTTCCGACATAACGCTGGCTGCCGGGCAAGCCAGCACCTCTATTGAGTACATTGCCAGTTTGTGCCAGGTGTCTAGCTTCGATACCCAATAGTTGAAGGGTGCAGATGGATTGTTCAACACAGCTACGCCATCTGACATGTAGTCCTTGACCATCTTCTCCAGGCGATCGGTGTTGGAGGTGGATCTGCACGCTTGCTGTTCTGTGTGCTGCTGCATGGGTGTCAGAAAATTTTCCCACTCCAAGGACACTGCCGATACCATTCCCTTTTGGGCACTAGCTGCGGCTTGTGTTGTTTGCTGCCCTCCTGGTCGTCCTGGGTTTGCGGAAGTCAGTCTGTCGGCGTACAACTGGCTAGAGGAGGGGGAGGATGTCAATCTCCTCTCTAAAGTCTCCACAAGGGCCTGCTGGTATTCTTCCATTTTGACCTGTCTGGCTCTTTCTTCAAGCAGTTTTGGAACATTGTGTTTGTACCGTGGATCCAGAAGGGTATAAACCCAGTAATTGGTGTTGTCCAGAATGCGCACAATGCGTGGGTCGCGTTCAATGCAGTCCTAGGCCGAAGAGGTCATAGCCTAGGGTCACAAAACCTGTTTATTTGGGCAATTTCAATGGTGGCGAGTCTGACGTACATAAATCGCAGCAATGGCCGTTAGCAACGTCTGAATCTCACGAAATGTCTCATGCAGGTAGAAGACATATTGTTAGACTTGGGCTCCAAAGATGGGTTCCCTACATCTCTGCAAACCAGAGTTACAGGGCTCCAAATTTGGTAAAATCCCCCATAGGCTTTCATTGGGCCTCCTATTTACAGTTCCAAAATCTCACATCTTTTCAAAGGGCAATTACTCAGCAGTGGCAAATTTTCTAGCATTGTAGGGACCCTTAGGGGGAACATGACTGGTAAGTTTCGGGCCCCTAGGCCGAAGAGGTCATAGCCTAGGGTCACAAAAACCTGTTTATTTGGGCTATTTCAATGGTAGTGATGGTGACGTACATAAATCGCAGCAATGGCCGTTAGCAAAGTCTGAATCTCACGAAATGTCTCATGCAGGTAGAAGACATATTGTTAGACTTGGATTCCAAAGATGGGGTCCCTACATCTCTGCAAACCAGAGTTACAGGGGTCCAAAATTGGTAAAATCCCCCATAGGATTTCATTGCCTCCCTATTTCACTTTCCAAAATCTCACATCTTTTCAAAGGGCAATGGCTCAGCACTACCAAATTTTCTAGCATTGTAGGGACCCTTAGGGGGAACATGACTGGTGAGTTTCGGGCCCCTAGGCCGAAGAGGTCATAGCCTAGGGTCACAAAAACCTGTTTATTTGGGCTATTTCAATGGTAGTGATGGTGGCGTACATAAATCTCAGCCATGGCCGTTAGCAACGTCTGAATCTCACGAAATGTCTCATGCAGGTAGAAGACATATTGTTAGACTTGGATTCCAAAGATGGGGTCCCTACATCTCTGCAAACCAGAGTTACAGGGGTCCAAAATTGGTAAAAAATTGGTAGGGTCCCTACAATGCTAGAAAATTTGGTACTGCTGAGCCATTGCCCTTTGAAAAGATGTGAGATTTTGGAAAGTGAAATAGGGAGGCAATGAAATCCTATGGGGGATTTTACCAATTTTGGACCCCTGTAACTCTGGTTTGCAGAGATGTAGGGACCCCATCTTTGGAATCCAAGTCTAACAATATGTCTTCTACCTGCATGAGACATTTCGTGAGATTCAGACGTTGCTAACGGCCATTGCTGCGATTTATGTACGTCACCATCACTACCATTGAAATAGCCCAAATAAACAGGTTTTTGTGACCCTAGGCTATGACCTCTTCGGCCTAGGGGCCCGAAACTCACCAGTCATGTTCCCCCTAAGGGTCCCTACAATGCTAGAAAATTTGGTACTGCTGAGCCATTGCCCTTTGAAAAGATGTGAGATTTTGGAAAGTGAAATAGGGAGGCAATGAAATCCTATGGGGGATTTTACCAATTTTGGACCCCTGTAACTCTGGTTTGCAGAGATGTAGGGACCCCATCTTTGGAATCCAAGTCTAACAATATGTCTTCTACCTGCATGAGACATTTCGTGAGATTCAGACGTTGCTAACGGCCATTGCTGCGATTTATGTACGCCACCATCACTACCATTGAAATAGCCCAAATAAACAGGTTTTTGTGACCCTAGGCTATGACCTCTTCGGCCTAGGGGCCCGAAACTCACCAGTCATGTTCCCCCTAAGGGTCCCTACAATGCTAGAAAATTTGGTACTGCTGAGCCATTGCCCTTTGAAAAGATGTGAGATTTTGGAAAGTGAAATAGGGAGGCAATGAAATCCTATGGGGGATTTTACCAATTTTGGACCCCTGTAACTCTGGTTTGCAGAGATGTAGGGACCCCATCTTTGGAATCCAAGTCTAACAATATGTCTTCTACCTGCATGAGACATTTCGTGAGATTCAGACTTTGCTAACGGCCATTGCTGCAATTTATGTACGTCACCATCACTACCATTGAAATAGCCCAAATAAACAGGTTTTTGTGACCCTAGGCTATGACCTCTTCGGCCTAGGGGCCCGAAACTCACCAGTCATGTTCCCCCTAAGGGTCCCTACAATGCTAGAAAATTTGTCACTGCTGAGTAATTGCCCTTTGAAAAGATGTGAGATTTTGGAACTGTAAATAGGAGGCCCAATGAAAGCCTATGGGGGATTTTACCAAATTTGGAGCCCTGTAACTCTGGTTTGCAGAGATGTAGGGAACCCATCTTTGGAGCCCAAGTCTAACAATATGTCTTCTACCTGCATGAGACATTTCGTGAGATTCAGACGTTGCTAACGGCCATTGCTGCGATTTATGTACGTCAGACTCGCCACCATTGAAATTGCCCAAATAAACAGGTTTTGTGACCCTAGGCTATGACCTCTTCGGCCTAGGACTGCATTGAACGCGACCCACGCATTGTGCACATTCTGGACAACACCAATTACTGGGTTTATACCCTTCTGGATCCACGGTACAAACACAATGTTCCAAAACTGCTTGAAGAAAGAGCCAGACAGGTCAAAATGGAAGAATACCAGCAGGCCCTTGTGGAGACTTTAGAGAGGAGATTGACATCCTCCCCCTCCTCTAGCCAGTTGTACGCCGACAGACTGACTTCCGCAAACCCAGGACGACCAGGAGGGCAGCAAACAACACAAGCCGCAGCTAGTGCCCAAAAGGGAATGGTATCGGCAGTGTCCTTGGAGTGGGAAAATTTTCTGACACCCATGCAGCAGCACACAGAACAGCAAGCGTGCAGATCCACCTCCAACACCGATCGCCTGGAGAAGATGGTCAAGGACTACATGTCAGATGGCGTAGCTGTGTTGAACAATCCATCTGCACCCTTCAACTATTGGGTATCGAAGCTAGACACCTGGCACAAACTGGCAATGTACTCAATAGAGGTGCTGGCTTGCCCGGCAGCCAGCGTTATGTCGGAACGCTGTTTCAGTGCTGCCGGAGGCATCGTCACAGATCGGCGGTAACATGAACAATGAACATCTGTGATGGGTTAGCGTTTCCGGTACCTGTTTATTGAACCTCTCATCTGTATTACATTTATGACTGCATGGCGACAAAATGCAAATTGCTATCCGCACGCTTCTTGTCCTCATGCAAGGCCTGGGTTGTTGTGTCTCAAAGCGTGGCCTTCTCCTTCTGCGCCACCCTCCTCCTGTTCCATCACGTGTGCTGCTGCTGGGTTAGCGTTACCGGTCCCTTTTCCTGGAACCTCTTATATGTATTACATTTATGACTGCATGCCGACAAAAAGCATGTTACCTGTGCAAAGAAAACAGACATTTCCCGCATTTAAAAGACAGTTTTCCCTTTGAAACTTTAAAATCGATTTTCTCAAAAACTATAAACTCTTTTTGCTAATTTTTTTTCCTCTTGTACCCACTCCCAAGGTGCACATACCCTGTAAATTTGGGGTATGTAGCATGTAAGGAGGCTTTACAAAGCACAAAAGTTCGGGTCCCCATTGACTTCCATTATGTTCGGAGTTCGGGTCGAACACCCGAACATCGCGGCCATGTTCGGCCTGTTCGGCCCGAACCCGAACATCTAGATGTTCGCCCAACACTACCAGAGGCATGGCTACAGGCTGAACGGCACCAGAGTAGATTTTGGACCTCCTCCTCCACCCTACACAATAATCTTGGATCTTGGAAGTGTAACCTTCACCCCTCCCCTAAAGAACACATCTAAACAACTGCACTCTATAACTAACAAACACACAGACACACAACAGCAAATGTTGGATGCACATAGAAGGTGTGGAATATTCAGTAACTGTGATGAAAAGAGTGTACTGATCCCCCACAGTCCCTCTGAGTGGTTGGATGTGGAATGGTAGCCCTAAACCTTCTGCCTTCAGATCCTTGTTAGAACAACACTAGAACAACACTCATATACTACACAGTCAATGCTTGCAGTTGATTGCAAACAATGACACAATTTTCTGCCTGACGATGACAACAAGCTGGTGAAGCCTATTCTATTAGCTGGGTCTTTAGCACTCAGTGCAGCTGATTTTTGCAAAGTAAAAAAATGCTTGCAGGTAACTGGCAGTGTGTTGGCGCCCTCTTTAAAATTCCTATACTGTTAGGGAGACCAAGAAACCCATTACCATTTCACAACTGTGGCCCAAAGAATAGGAACAGCTTGCTCTTCCCACTCCCTTCTTTTTTCACCATTCCTTAAAATAACAGTTGTGGGGATTCCCTGTCCCTGTATGACATACAGTATTTCCCATAATGAAAGCAGACATGTTGTTTGCAGAGAGATGATCTATTGAAACAGAGCAAGAAACCTGCTCCCTTTTCTTTGTGTGTTGAGGATAAATGCTCTCGGTTAGCTACATGACACTCTTTCTTCACAGAGCCCCAGTACGGAGTGACAAAAGGTTCTATAAATAAACCACCACTGCAAATCCCCTGCATGTCCAGCATAAACATACCAAGTATAAGTACAACCAGCTTGATTCTTTAAAATTTTAACACGGGTTACCTCCACTAATATCATGTAGCACAAAATAGAACACCTCTAATTTAAGGTCAATAAAACTGTTTAAAAGCTTCTCTGATCAAGTTGCTGGTAACCTTTTCCCTCTCAAATGAAGCACACTTTTATTGGCACATGCTGCATTAAAAAAACGTAAAACTGTCGGTCAAAGGTGAGCATTTTTATTGCCAGTTTTTAAATATAAAAATACTCTGCAGAAACTTTCAAAACACTAATCAGGCCAGACTATCTTTACTATAACGGAGCTGCCTCTCAGAAAAGGGAGTCTTAAAAAAAGGTCTTGAAAAGGTCTTGCTATAAAAAGCCATCACCTCCTTTGGCTGTTCTGCGTTCAGGAAGGTAGAAGGAGGTATTGCCAAGGGTTTATTAAGGCATTACTCAGTCTGTATCTAAGTTCACAGCAGAGTCTGGGCAACAATATTGATTACTCACCATTAATCATCTGTTCTCTGTACAGGCTGACATGATAATTAGCTGTCAAATCAACCTGGATAATTGCGCCATTGTTTCCTAGGGATCCGTTAGAAATGGGCTACCGCTTTAAGTGTGCTTTACGATTTAGGCACAGCAGGGCCCTGAAACCTATTACGTGACATCAATATTATTTAATGGATGTATTGATCATATAGAACCTTTTTGACATACCTTTAAACCCTGAAATTGGCACATCAAAATTTTAACAATTATCAATATTATTTTATAACTTATGCTTCTTATATCTCTTTTGTAAATAGCCAGAACAATAGACACACAGACAGACAAACAGACAGGCAGCCAGGCAGACAGACAGACAGATAGACAAGTAGATAGATAAACCATTTCCGTAAGAAGCAAAGTCATATTTATTTATGTCCACTAGACCAGCTTTGGTGTGCGGCCCATAGTCAGTGTGACAACACCGCTCCACAAATCCAAAAACAAGTAATATTATTACATAGATTTGAAATAAGGTTTGAGTCACATTTTATCCCTTTTGGTATTGGGTGAGTTTCCAGTTCACCAAACTTTTCACAAAAACTTTTTTCATGGAAAATATGCAGTTTTCTTGGAATGCATTGATGTCAAAAGGAAGTTGAAATTACGGTGATTTGAATGCTTTAGCGATCCAATGGACTTGTAACAGCCGATGAGGGATAAACCTTCTTGCAGTGATGCTGCACCCATTCTTATGAAAATAAGGTGGCAGAGTGTCTTTTCCATTAGTCTTTATAGAAGGGCACACAAGGCTTTATTTCTGTATATGACCTAGGAGGTAGCTGTATATATAAGAGGTGGGTGCAAATAAAATTCTAAACCTGCTCTGATTTTTGAAAGGGGTTGACTCTTACATGCTAGAGACATCACTTAATTATTATTAAGTATTGATGTAACACTGATTTCTTCCACCGCATTTCACAGTGTACATAGTCATATTCGCTAACTGTCCTCTTGAGGAGCTCACACCATACTCCTACCATAGTTATAGCCTTATGTTCCAACCATAGTCTATGCTGAATCCTTGAGGAATCCAATTAACTACTTGTTTTGTGATATCGGAGGAAAATTAAATAGTCAGAGGAAACCCAGGTAAGCACAGTGAGAACCTTCAAAGTCCATCCAGATAGTGTCCTGGTCAAGATGCAAACTTTACACCCCAGTGGTGCAAGTGCTATTCACTATGCCAGCATGCCATTCATTTCATTGTTCATAGAAAGCACATATTTCACTCAGGAAATGTATATTGTTAGAAAATCAAGCAGATTAGAATATCTTTTCAAGCTTAAAATAAAATGTTAAAATTTACAGTCATGGGGACCAGAGGATTCACACAGACAAGGTTCTTTTTTTGCTCAAAATGTGAGAAGAAAGGTTTTAAAAAGAAATTCTTCTTATACACCAGAGAAGTCAAATTGGTCAATGTCAGTTTTCAAATTTGGAGACCAAAATATTCACCTTCTCGGGCACCAGAAAAAGTCACTCAGGTGAATAACTTATTTTAAGTCTAGGGAGGTAGAAAAATCTTTTAATACAGGGTGCTTTTCTTACACAAAAGAGAAATCTCGCTACTTAGTACCCTTTTTTAATGTTCACATTGTGGGTAGGGATTGACAATGTTTACAGTGTAACACCGGAATCTGTTTTTGTGATGGGTAAAACCTGAAATTCCCAAGAGACTATAAAAATGATTTAAAAAGTGTAGAGGTTTGTTTGTAATTCTTATGTTAAATTGAATACAAGAAGTACTGACATAGATTATGTAAAAAAAAAAAAAAAATAACAATTGAAGAGTATGGAACTTTGGACAATGTGTGAGTCAATTTTGTTACTACTGGATACTGAACTTATTTTTTGAAGACATCAACCACATTGACCAATTATTTGCTCAATTAGGCTATTTTCGAGCGCCGATAACAGGCCCAGGTAATAGAAAGAACCCCTTTCCTGCCATGATATTGGTATTCTAATGCCATGGTTTGTATTACCTAAATAGAAGAAAAGTGAGCCTGAATTTTATTAATAAATCCTGGGTCAGCATATTTACAATGGACATGAGAAGGCTGCAACTTTTAATTAGGGTGAGCAACCTTTCAGCTAATTAAGTATCGTAAGAGCCCCAGACTTTCTAGATAGAGTCGTCAGTAACGCTGCAAATGTAGTCTGCTTTTATCCAGCCTGGCATAATTACTGCTGGGCTCTTGTGAGCTCAGTCTTTTTGTCTTCCAGGCGGCTGACCTTTCCCCCATGATTTGTGGTCAGTAATCTAGCGGCAGCAGTTTGGAACGCTGGACGGCTTCCTCCCAAGCCTGCCTATCATAAGCTGTGAATCTTCCACCTCCCTAGTGCTCGCTGGAATTGTTTTCTCAGCAGTGGATATGAGAGTCAGCACTCAGGTGACAGGATAGACCATTTTATTGGGCTCACCTAGTACATGTCTGGTTCTCTGTTTTATTATGGTATCATCAGGTCACTGCTTCACAAAACACATTCAGAGGTAAGGGTGCAGCAGGCTGCCTTGTGCCCAGTAATCTGACAGTAATCTGACTACTATCTGATCATATTTCCACACACTTTTAAAGCCGCCACAAAAGGCATTAATACTGGTGCACTTATCAGATTCATTGCACTTTATCATCACAAAGAACAGAGGGCAGCTGTGTCCGTTTAAAAAAAATACAGTAATACAAAAGCATTTCTCAGTAATTGAATTGCCTACTCTAAAGTTGGTAGCATTGCTGCTTCTGTTACAGATCAATTAGGGTATAGAAAAAAAAAGGAATGCCAGACAGCATGAATAAAAATGCTACGATTATCTTTAATTCCAGCTACTTTACAGAGCTATTTATGAATTGAAGCCTTTGATTAGTTACAAAGGTTATGATTAGGTGACAAAAATAGAATAAGTAGTACGGTTTTTATTTTTTAAGTAGTTAGTTATCTCTAAACCTAGCTGAAGATTTAAGGGAATGGTCAGAAGTTTTGGGCATGATTTTACTGTCTAGACGTGTTGCTGGGAAATGGCAGCAACCAGGGGCGTAACAATAGACCCTGCAAGGGATGCAGCCGCTGCAAGAGGGCCCAGAAACCGCAGGGCGGTCCGTCCTGAGAGACAGACAACTAAGGGCACAGAGAAAAAGCTTACTGCTCTCTACACAACTGTTCTAATTACTGCATCTTCTCAGCCACTGATGAGGAATCAAACAAAGTTTTGCAGACAAAGATTTGCAGATAGTCCCTATTTAGTGTGCAACAGGGTCTTGTGTACAGCACCCATTCCAGCCCCTAACCTCTCTACCACTCCCCAAGTGCTTTGTACTGTAGTGATACTGGAGAAGTCTGCAGAGCCAGTTCTGCTCCATCAGAGATGGACAGAGTGAGTGTAATAAACTGAGGCTGGGAGGACACTCGTCTGTCAGTTTTCTGTGTGCGTTTCTGCACACTACGTGTGTCTGTATGTGTGAAAACATGCACGTTATCATAATCACAGTAGCTAATGTAACTGATAGAGAAAATGCCTGCAGGTCTTCACTGTTGTGTTTTTGTCTGCATGGGGAAAACACATTCAAGTGTGCACTAGCCAATTGAATAATATTGGTTCCCCGTTTTCCTGTGCAGAAAGTAGTGGTGGTGGTGATAGGCGGGGGTTTGGGGGGGGGGGTAGTTGTCGAGAGGGGGCTCCATCCATAGTTTTGCAGGGGGGCCCAGTGACTTCTAGTTACAACCCTGGCAGCAACTGTTTGAGGTGTGAAAATCTACATTTGAATTATTGAGGCATAAAAAGGATAGTTCAAACAGACGTGTACTGCGTAGCTTAGAATATCAGAAAAGGTTAAATAGTTTATGAAATACCCAGCAAGCTCATGGTGAACCAGAACTCCTAGTAGTGTGTAAGGGGCTACAAAGGATCAAAAATCCCTCTTACTAATACGTTATGGAAAACAAAAGTTTCCCTTCTTAAAACAGAAGATATTTGCAGTTATTCAGATTGGAGTGAGCATATGGTGTCCCCCACAATGCATCACTGCTGAATATGCAAATCATCCATTGTTGTCCTTGTAAGCTAACCACACCTCCAGAACCGCTGGAATGCAATGATGTGTCAGCTTGTTAATTGTACAGAGCCACAATAACCCAACATGCATACAGCCTGTTTCAAACTGGTTGGTGCTCATCATCAGTGCATGGCATGGATTAATGTGACTGTATGGGGTAGGACTTAAAACACCCAGAGTTGCAGATTACCCAGCAGGCTCATGGTGAGCCAGAATTCTTAGGAGTATGTAAGGGGCTACAAAGGATCAAAAAGCCCTCTTACTAAAATGTTATGTAATACTAGTTTATGTAATACTAAATTGGCCCTAGACCAGTAATGGCTAACCTTGGCACTCCAGCTGTGACAAAACTACAAATTCCATCATGCATCTGCCTCCCTGACTCATGCTTAGAGCTGTCAGAGTATTGCAATGCCTCATGGGACTTGTAGTTCCACCACAGCTGGAGTGCCAAGGTTAGCCATCACTGCCCTAGACCATGATGGACATAGGACTATGGTAGGGATTAGATTGTGTTCTAGTGGAAAGATAGTGACGATACTATATATTTTGTAAAGCAGTATATAAATACTAAATCATAACAATTATAAAAGTTTTAATAATACTTATTTTATTTGCACTAGTTACTGTAAGGTCTCTTCAATGATTACCTTTCAGCCTGAGTGGTGTCGGGGTTGTGTATCTCCACCTGCTTGAAGTGGTCAGTTGACCCATTTGCAATCCACCTTTGTGAGTATTTCTCATCTGTCCTCCTACTATCATTTATCAATTACTGTGACGTACTGCACCACTTGGGCTCCCGTTGTCTCTGTGTTTTTTCCTTTTTTAGTGTGTTAAACCTTATCTCCAAAAGCCCCTAAAGTAACTTTTTATGTACTTTTTTTAAACTGTACATTTTTTATTTTATTTTTTGTTTACAAAAAAAATAATAATTGGTAACTATTGGAGAGTGTGGGAGGTACGGGGTTCATTTAAAAATGTAAAAAATAGGTCTTTTTTATTTTTGAAAAAAATGTTTTAGATGTAATTTCAAGAGTGCGCGTCGGGGAGGGACATAGTAGCTAAGTCCCTGCAACAAGATATGGGGAAATGCAGGGACACAGTTACTCGTCCCGGGGAGGGGAAGTGGTTAAAGTGGTTAAAAAATTAGCAGTATAGCACCGAAAAAAAACCCTCACTTCTATGTCACTAATTGTATATTTGGAGGATTTCATGTTTACCACCTGTTCATAATGCACATTTTCAACATGATCAGATGTGATTATGTAGCTTACTCCTCAAAATGCTAACATCTCCAGTTTACTCTTGATTAACCCAGAAAATTAATCAGTTATGGCTTTAAATTACAATAAACAAAATTAGCTCAATGCTATTGCAGAGATAAATGCCCAGAAAATGTGTGTTGTTTTTGGACCGTATAGCAAACACTCGATCTTCTGTGTGTGATAGTGCAGAAAAAGCGATAGCAATGAGACTTGATAACTTTCTAAATTTCCACATACATTCCATTCTGATTGCAGAACTCAGCATAATCCATAGACAAGGAAGGAAGGCCTAAAGGGAGAAGTGTTTGACAGCAGAAGGTGGATCACAGACATAATGTATAGGCAGCTATTTCTTAGAAACAGAGGTGATTGAGCTAGGGTTAGGGAGTGTGGCACGCTCCTGGGGATGCTTAGAAATATGGCTTGACATGACTAGTGGGAAATTCTGGGAAATCCTTACAGTGTAGTTGGTATTTCAAACAACTGAATATTTTTCACATTAATATTAGGTGCATTTGTAACAAAATTGATCCTGTTTCAGTGATTACCAGGTTATTGCTTTTCTCTCTGACCAAAAGCAAAACTGTAAGCATCTGTGTTTAAAGGGAACCTGAGGTGAAAGGGATATGGAGGCTGACATGTTTATTTCCTTTTAAATAATGCACATCGCCTGCCTGTCCTTTGCCTCTAATAATGGCCCATACACCACATGGGCTACAACTGTCGCCGCAAGGCCCGCAACCACGTGGCACGCACGTGTTGCGGTGACAGGTCGCCCGTGTGTATGACGCGCGCGCCCCAAATCGTCGCTACTCAGAGCTGTCGCCAGGCGATTGGTTCGGCCAATCGCCAGCAACAGCTGTCGCCACAACTGTCGCTAGTCCGCCTTGTGTATGCGGACTAGTGACAGCAACCCCATACACAATGTATGGAGCTTCCGGCGAGGGGGAGGAACCGTCCGCGACAGCTTCCGCCGCATCTCTGTCCCTCTATGCGCCGTGTGTACGGCTGTTGCACAGAGGGACCTGGCACGTTTATCATCTAGGGGTAAAAATTGCACGCCTAGGGTATTACCCCCAACTACACCTAGGCAGAAGCGTTTCCCGACTTCTTAGGGCAATTCTGTACTCTATGACCCCCCTCTGCACAATAAAGACAGAGCTGCTCTGCTATCCTGCGTTTCCGCTCCACTTGAGACAATTTTGACTAACCAATCTGCATTGGCTCAGGCGGAGGTGAAGCGGGAGGAGGTGGAGTTACTGGAGGTGCAGCGTGGGACACCATTCTCACGTGGTTTTTACCCCGGGTCTGTCTCTGATAGCGCAGCCGGCGATCTATCCTGATGGCCGATGAAATGGCCTCATCGATGGACTTAGGTTCAGGCTGGCTTAACATAAGATCGGATACCTCATCTGACAACCCTGATAAAAAACAATCTAAAAGGGCAAATGTGTCCCACCTGGCCGATACTGGCCATCTCCTAAATTCAGCAGCATAATCTTCAACCGGACTCTTGCCTTGACGTAACAGTTTGAGCTTCCTCTCAGAAGTCGAGGCAATGTCTGGGTCATAGTAAATTATAGCCATAGCTTTAAAAAATTCCTCTACAGAGGTTAAGGCCTGGTGACCGAGGGGAAGACTGTATGCCCAGGTCTGAGAATCGCCTGATAACAAGGTCTTAATGAACGTAACCCTTTGGGTCATGGTTCCTGAAGAATCAGGCCTTAACTCAAAGTATGATAACACTCTACTTCTAAAATTTCGGAAGTCAGATCTGTGACCAGAAAATTTTTCAGGTACAGGCATAAGTATCACAAAAGGAATGTATCGATAGGTGAGACAGAATTTGAATATTTCAGGTTGATATCCCGTAATATTGATTAGGTTTTGTTCAACAGGCATAAGTATGTCTGTGCTAGGAGGAGATCGCACGTCCTTCACAGCCGTCTGGAGGGTTTGTATAGATCCAGACAAAGCGTCAATTAACGTCTGGTGGCTTACCAGCACTTTATTGATGTTTTCCACCGAAGTGGTAAGTGTGCCCAGACGGCTGGTGAGTGCAAGAAGTAAATACTTTGAGAGCAATACCCGGAGAACAGGTATCAGAGCAGTAGGCTATTCTGCAAAAGAGAACAAGTGCCTTCCAGCAACCTGAGAATCTCCCGAAGGGAGGAGCCAGGCAGGAGATGGAAGGACCAGAGCGTTAGTGACACCAATAGGAGAGTGTCACTAACGATCTGTGAACTATCTCTAAGGTAGAGAGATAGCTCTCGAGGTCGGGCAAGCCAGGTCGGCAACACACGGACAGAAAAGTACAAAGACAGGAGACAGATTCAGTAATCCTAAAACATGCAGAGTTTGGCAACAGAATATCAGATATCGCGAAGTACCAATTAGTAATCAAAAGAGTGGTCAGGAAAGCAGAAGGTCATAACAGATAATAAACAATGCCTAGTCTTGGTGTGAGCTCCGTGATCATCAACACCCTGGAACTAATCTGAAGTATAACAGAATGGTAATACAAGTCCCTAATCTGGGTGTGAGGTCCTTGATCATCAACACCCTGGAACTAGTCTGAAGTATAACAGAATGGTAATACAAGTCCCTAATCTGGGTGTGAGGTCCTTGATCATCAACACCCTGGAACTAGTCTGGATATAAAAACTTGTAACACAGAATCTAACAAAAGGTCTGAGTGCTTCCACGTAGTGATCGCAACGGCAGACAACCAGCGAATGACCAGCACCCAGTATATATAGCACAGCGCTCTCCAGCGCCTCCCCTAAGTGCTGGACCAATGGGAACTGGTTGAATCGTCAGCTGACCGGCTTGGTCAGCTGACTCCCTTCTGGCTGTCATAAAAGTTCTGTCTCAGCGTTCTTCTGAACCTGTGTGGACTATCAGTCCCAGCCACACCAGCCATGTGTTGTGTACCACCCGCCGCCCTGGATGCGGAACCAGCCGCACCGCTATCAGGGCATGCGGCGGTTTCTCCGCGTTCCGCCATAATTGTAGATGCAGGCCTACGCGTGCAAACCGCCGCGTTGGACGCGGTGTCAGCTGCCTTGTTCTGAACACATGTGGCGGCTTTTCCGCGTTTTCTTACACTTGGGTTTTAAGTTAAGTTATTAGAGGAGCTTATAAAGTTTTGATATTCCTCTGAATTGATTATACTCTCATTCTCGAAAAGAGCTTATTGCTCAAATATATGCTCTTTATCTCCATCTTTGTATGTTTTTTTAGGTTTTACCTATATGTGGGATTGTTAGGAGTGCATCTATTACTTCTAAAAGCATGAAATGTAACAAAGAATGAAAAGACAGTAAAGGGAAAGAAAAAGGAGGCACTGGAAAGAATAATAAAAAAAAAAAACCCTTACTTTAAATGCTAATTTTCATTTATTTATTTATGTATTTACAATAATAATGACATGGCACAACCAATGCTTGCATTGTTGATAATTAGTACCTATACAGCCTCTGGTACAGAAGTAAAAGTCAGAACAGCATTGTATTGTTCAAGTATAATTACTTACATAACTGCATGGTGGATCAACTGTCATTGACAAATAAGCCTTTATAACTGTACTGTAACTTCCCAAAGCCAGAATTAATTTAGTTTATAGTGATGAGCAAACATATTGTTTTTTACTCAACTATTGTTTGCACAGAAGCAGAAAGACTTCTGTGAAAATATATTTTTATTTAAGTTAAAGTGAACCTGAATTCAGTACTTCATCTCTGCTCTAAAAGATATGTAACAGCATAATAACATTTAAAGAAAAAACATTTCTTTGTTATAGTGGTTACAAATTGTAAAATAAATCTGCACTGTTTCTACTTCCTGATTCATGGAAGCAGACAGAGGCCTCAATTCACTAAGATCATGCTGGAGATAATAAGGCAAGAGAAAACTTACCTCCACATAAGAGAGAGTTATCTTATCTCTTCATTCCTTAAGTTACCTCCTCTGTAGTTTTTTTACCTCCTCTGTAGTTATTTTACCTCCTCTGTAGTTAATTTACCTCCTCTGTAGTTATTTTCACATGCAGTTAATAAACAGCCTGTCTTTAACTCTGGAGTTATTTTAAGGATCGGAGAGTTAACTTAAAGACAGAAGAGTTAACTTTAGGTTTGCCTGAGGTAAAATGTTTCCTGAATACTACATGCCTTATCACCATGGTAACAACTCTAGAAGAGTTATTAACGACAGGAGATAAGCTTAGTGAATTGAGGCCTATATAGTGTTAACATCCTGGGCTTTAAAATGGGCTTATCTGCTTTATCTGCATCATCTGCATTATCTGCATTATCTGCACAGCACGGTGGAATAGTGGTTAGCACTCTTGCCCTGCAATGCTGGGTTTCCGGTTTGAATCCCAGCCAGGTCAACATCTGCAAGGAGTTTGTATGTTCTCTCTGTGTCTCGTGGATTTCCTCTGGGCACTCCGTTGTCCTCCCACATAAAAAAAACATACAGATAAGATAATTGGCTTCCCCCTGAATTGGCCCTAGACTATGATACATGCACTACACGATACATGCATAGATATATGACTATGGTAGGGACTAGATTGTGAGCCCCTTTGAGGGACAGGTAGTGACAACACAATATACTCTGTACAGTGCCACATAATATGTGGGCGCTATATAAATCTGTCTTGGCAATCAGGTGACACAGGGGAGAGATCAAATTACAGCTTAAGATTACATACAAATGAGGGGGAATTAGACAGGCTAAACTCTCTAAATACATACAGGGGGTCAGGTCAGGTCCACTTTAAAGAGAACCCAAGGCGGGGTTCTTACATCGCAATCCGCATACAGAGGCTGGGTCTGTCTATAGAGCCCAGCCTCTGTTGCTAGTTAGTTTCCTCCAAAGACCCCCCTGCGCGCTGTCAGACCCCATAAAACACAGCCGTGCTGGCGGCACGCAGCGTGTCACAGCCGGCTGTGTTTGTCTCACTAATGTCAGTCTCCGCTCCCCCACCTCCTGAATCGCTCTGGGCCCCGTCCACGTCCCTTCCCTCCCCGCTGATTGGAGGGAAGGGACGTGAGCGGGGACCGCAGCGATTCAGGAGGCGGGGAGCAGCCGAGACTGACATTCATGAGGTAAACACAGCCGCATAGCGCGGCTGTGTTTTATGGGGTCTGACAGCGTGCAGGGGGGTCTTTGGAGGAAACTAACTAGCAACAGAGGCTGGGCTCTATAGACAGACCCAGCCTCTGTATGCGGATTGCGATGTAAGAACCCCGCCTCGGGTTCTCTTTAAAGAGGACTTAAACTATTGTTCAGCAGACAAGGAAAACACATATAGTTGCTGAGAAGTGTACTCTATGTGTGTTTAGAGAGATTAGCCTGTGTAATTAGCTGATATCAGCAAGTAATCAACAAGTGTAAATCAGGGCTGTGAGCTGTGCCTGAGCACTGCTGTGGTGTACCATTTTTCTGTGCTAAAATGTTAACAATGAAGGTTAACCCTTCCTGTGCTCCCAGGAATTCCTAAGAGTAAATACTGCAGCTTTTTTGTAGGAGTTCTAAAAGATTTAATGAATCAATGTTTTTTTCTTTAAATGCTATTATGCTGTTGCTTATCTTTTACAGTAGAGAGGAAGTTTAGGTCTGCTTTAAGGACTGTGGCCATTCCCGAGTATAAAATTATTAATTTACCAACACCATCTGGAAATGGCCACAGAGGGGAGGCTTCTATGCTGTGCTGTTTCCCCTCCATCTCTCCACTGTATACTTAGAATATTATTATTAACTGCTATAGCATCACCACATATTCACTATGCACTGTTCAAACAAATATTTATAAGCTACATGCATAAAACAAGGGCAAAACAGATTCAAACAGTGGTACAGAAACGGCGAAATCCCGATGGATAACGACGAATCACCGCACATCCCCGCCGCAATCGCCATCACCGCCGCGTGTCGGGAACCTGGGCCACCCACTCTATGACGGCAGAGTTCCTGTGAGCGGGTCAGGAGCCACTATTATTGGCTCCTGACCTTGTTTTTCAATGTAAGCCAATTGGGAGTTGCTTACATTGAAAGACAGGGCCAGGAGCCAAGAAAATCGGCTTTTGACCCGCTCACAGGGCTCTGTCATCATAGAGACAGGCAGAGCAAGTTAGCTGTGACGGGACACAGTGGGAAACCAGCGGCGAGATCGGCGGGATTTACAAAAACGGTGGATGCGTGCAGCGGCGGCTGATTGAAATCTACGCCCTACCAGTCAGGAAACCACCGAAACATGGCGTAGATTTCAATCACTGCCGTCCTTAAGTAGTTAACAACTACAACATATCAATTCTAAAAGAATGAAGGCTGCTGTAGAGGATTTCTAAAAGACGAGGCAGGGAATTTGACTGTAGGTGATCAAACTAAAACTAAGATATTAAAGGGACCCTGAGCAGAGGCATACATCTAGTAGCCCGCAAGTTCCTTCGGCATCCTCTTGGTATCTTCTATGGTCCTGCAGGCGGCTTTCATAATCCAGCGACTTCAGCTGAAGTCGCATATGCACAGCTCATGTGTGAACCCGACGTGTCATCAGCATGCGCAGTTCTCTAAAAACTGAACTGCGTATTCACAAAAGGCTTGTGATGACACGCCAGGTGGCCCACACATGCGCAACTTCAGTCTTAGTTGCCAGATTACTGGAGCCACCACTGGGACTACGGAAGGGACCAAGAGGATGACGAGGGACCTCGTGGGCTATGGGGGGCTGGAGGAAGAACAAGGTAAGTCCAGATTTTCAATTTATGCCTCTGCTCAGGGTCCCTTTAAATTAATGCATGCTTTGCTTTTTCTTTACAAGGACCTTTGTCTGATAATACAGTTCTGCCCCCAGTCTTCTAAATCCAATGTTAAAGTAAACATAGTTTACATAGTGACTATTAAGTGAAATACAAATAGGAACTTTTAAGTGATATGCTGAAACCCAAAATAAATAATAAGTTTCTCAAGATCATTGGTGTAGATGGGGAAGAGAAGCAGGCCAAGGTCTGAGCCCTGTTGTACTCCAATAGTCAGGAAATGAAGGGAGAAGACAGTATTAGAATGAGTGATGCTGAAAGTACTTCCTCTGAGATCAGAAAACCAAGAAAGTACAGCCCTGAATGCCCAGAGTGGAGAGGAGCTTGAGTAGTAAATAATAGTCAACAATGTCAAAAGTAGAATTCAGATCAAAAAGAGTGAGTAGAGAATAATATCCATTAAATTTAGCAGTTTGTAATCCTTATGTCTCTTTAGTGAGGGTCACTTCAGCAGGGTGGTTAGGGAGGAAACCAGATGGAATTTGATAAAGGAGTTAGTATAGGAGTAAGTGAGTAAACTTGTCCTTCAAGCAGTTTAGATAAATTAAAACGAAAAGAGACAGCTAGAATTGTAGATGGATCAAGAGATGGCTGGAGTAATGACAGCATGTCTAAACATGGAATGAAAAGTGTCAGTGGAAAGAGATGGGTCCCATAAATAAAGTTTAGTGCAGGTATGAGGGATGAGGAGTGGTATGGAGTGAGGTGTGAGAGAATGGGATCTAGGCTGAAGGTAGTAAGTTCCATCTTAGAAATTATTAGAGAGACATTTTTGTTTCTTTTTCAGGCATGATACAGAACGGTTCTGATACAGTTCTGTAACCTGTAGAAAATTTGCATTTTAGAAACTTTAAAGGGACTCCGAGCTCCAACTAAAATCAAAATCTGAACTTACCTGGGGCTTTCTCCATCCCACCGTAGGTCGAGAGGTCCCTCGACATCCATCTGGCTCTTCTCTCAGGGCGTGGTCAGAAATGGCTCCCCGGCAGCTCCCGGCGACACTGGGCCCAAGTGTCGAGCTCCTCTTCCTGAAAGCTGACGTCCGTCATCACCATGCCGGCCGCCTCGCGTCATCATGGCGTCCGGAGTGACAGTACGGCACATGCGCAATTAAACCGCGCATGCGCAGTACTGTCTTGCCGGCCGCCGTGATGACGCGAAGTGGCCGGCATGGTGACGACTGACATTTCAGGAAGAGGAGCCCTACACTTGGGCCCAGCGTCGCCAGGAGCCACCGGGGAGCCATTTCTGACCAGGCCCTGGGAGAAGAGCCAGATGGACGTCGAGGGACCTCCCGGCCTACGGTGGGCTGGAGAAAGCCCCGGGTAAGTTCCGATTTTGATTTTAGTTAGAGCTCGGAGTCCCTTTAAAGAAAGCTATGCACATTCATTAATGGTATTACTTGAATACAGTTTTGTTGATTTGATGTAAACAGATCTGAACCCTAAGCTAATGACACTCCAGCACAATGCAAACATGTCTAAGCGGCTTAAGGGGCTCATACATCGGTCGATTTCAGCCATCGATCGATCAGAAATCGATTCTTTCAAATCAGCAAATCAATCGATTTGCAGCCGATTTCAATCGATTTTATCTGCCTGACAGGATGGAAAATCTAGGTTGATCTGCTGCTGGCAGCAGATCAATGGCCCATAGAGTTGCATTAGATCTAATGGTGCAATAATGCATTCAGATCGATTTTTCAATAGATTTCCAATAGATTTATTTCTGAAATCTATTGGAAATCTGTTCCTAGTGTGTGGCACACATCAGACAGATTCATGTCAGATTTGACTTGACAGGCATCTGACAGAAATCTATCTGATGGTTGAATCTGCTGCAAATCTATAAGTGTATGACCACCTTTACTCTTACTTGCTTTGCCATACAGCTTGTTTAGGTAATGATTTGAAGTGGCTTTGGTTAAACATCTGGCTAAGGGATGTTTATGAATGTGGCATCTTCACCAAAGGGGGCACCTGCATCTTTGTATAGATCTTTTACAGGGAGTGCGTTTGTAAAGAATAAATGAAATACTGAGAATCCCCCATGAATAAATAGACTTCGCAAAAACCCATCCATCGGATTTCTACTAACTACTGTAAGTGACAGCAACATAGTAGAAATGTGATTTACAGCTCATTTTAGTCGCAAAAGAATCATACTTATTTGTACGTGTTTACATGTATTTAGAATTTTTTTTTGCAATCATGGCCCTTTATGGTAGCCACTGGCTATACAATTTTTTGTAACTGATCATATTTTTTAGTTAGATTATTCATACCATATCGTATGAAAATAGGGGAGCTGATGGGACCAATTAGTCTTGAATGACCACATTATTTATGGTTTCCTTAAAGAACTGATTGATTGGCATGATGGATTTTATTCATACATATAATTGCAACTAGTTTCAATATCTTGTATATTTTGGATCCTTTAATGAAGTGGTTATATTAAATACAGGCCCATATGCAATTCACTTTTTTTCCTTAGTTTTCTCCTAGGTAATATTTTCTAAATTGTCAAAAAAAGGCCTTTTAAACAACCAGCAAGCAAGAACACACTCAAAATAAATTTGATAGTACTTTCTCACCTTCTTTTGGGTACTTTTTCAGTTGCAAAGTGTTAAAAGTTGTTAAATAGAAAATGAAACAAAATATCTCCTTGGAGAAAACTTAGGAGAAAAAAATGTAATTGCATATGGGCCACAATCTCTTCTTTTCATCCAAACAATGTGATCAAATACAATCGTTCACAAAACATCACAGCAATAATGGGCACCTTTCCTAATGCAGCCCCTGGAAGGATAATGGCGCAGATTATTATTTTATTTTTTTGTGGTTCCTATAATTCTGCTTTAGTACTAGCATGAGCTCTTTGTCACTGCATTGGGTTTGGTAAAGTTTGGCCAGGATTACAGGTTTAAAACAAAGTCATCCCTTTCCCTAAATTGAGAATACAACCCTGGGAATGTGTGATCTGTTTGCTGCTTCTCCAGGAATGACAGTTCATCATATGCTTTCCTAAGTATTGACCCTCTCAGCGCCAGATCTGACACCATAGTGTAAGAATAAAAAGGCAGTGCTTTGCAAGAAAGGAGGGGGGTTTCTAAGGTGCATGGCCCTGTTATATTTATAGATTTCCTCTGCATTGAGGTGTGCCAGAAGGTTGCCCATTAGTCTAACAGCTTAGGGCTGCTGTAAAATAGAACTATAATGCTGCTGACATAAATGTTGTAATACACTTTATACCATTTCCCGATCCTGTAGCAGGTGAGACCCAGCACTTCAGGCCCTTTTCCACCATCCCTCTAGATTGTAAGCCTTTGGCATAGCCCTCTCCCCTTGTGTATCATACTTGATTGTGCACTCTACCCAGAATATATGAACTTGTATTATTAGTACCACCACTCCAGTGTATGATCTGGCATTGTATTACTATCGGTATTGTGCTGTGTATTTTATTGCTTATTACCTGTGTTGTTGTATCTACTGCCTATTACCTGTATTGTGCTGTGTATTTTATTGCTTATTACCTGTGTTGTTGTATCTACTGCCTATTACCTGTATTGTGCTGTCGGTCACCCCCGTTATCATTGTCTGTAATCCTATGTATTGAACAGCTCTGTGCAATATGTTGGTGCTATATAAATCCAATAAATAATAATAATAATAATAATAATAATCCCAGTGTTTCTCAAACCTGTCCTCATACTTTCTGATGTGATAATTCACTAAAAATGGGCTAAAAATTGTGTTTTTAGCAAAAAAAAAAAAAATACCACACAAAAAAAGAAAAAGCCATCCATATAGCAATAATTAATACTAATAACCAGAAGAGTCCATGAATATGAACAATTTTATTAGGGACATACCTTTAAAAACAATGAAAACATATCAAGGGGTGTGGCAAAATGTCAATTTTTTTTTTGACATATACAGTAAATATATACAACACATTGAATATAAATAGTCAAAACAATGGGTACAATGGTGTTTCTCAGCAAAAAGTTAATTCCAAACAGTGCTCTTTATAAAGAACTCACTGACCTAACTTCCCATCAAATATGCAGTCTGATCAAAAAGGCTGAAGTACAGCAACTACTGAGACAAAGGGCTGAGAAGAAAGTAAATACAATGCTTACCACCAGAGACACCGCAATGTGATGAATGGACCAACACCCCTCAAGACCGTCTCACATGTATCGCAGACCCCCTCTGCTTCCTCGGAGATGAGTCATCTCCGAGGAAGCAGAGGGGGTCTGCGATACATGTGAGACGGTCTTGAGGGGTGTTGGTCCATTCATCACATTGCGGTGTCTCTGGTGGTAAGCATTGTATTTACTTTCTTCCCAGCCCTTTGTCTCAGTAGTTGCTGTACCTTTTTGATCAGACTGCATATTTGATGGGAAGTTAGGTCAGTGAGTTCTTTATAAAGAGCACTGTTTGTAATTAACTTTTTTTTTGCTGAGAAACACCATTGTACCCATTGTTTTGACTATTTATATTCAATGTGTTGTATATATTTACTGTATATGTCAAAAAAAAAATTGACACTTTGCCACACCCCTTGATATGTTTTAATTGTTTTTAAAGGTATGTCCCTAATAAAATTGTTCATATTCATGGACTCTTCTGGTTATTAGTATTAATTATTGCTATATGGATGGCTTTTTCTTTATTTTTTGTGTGGTATTCGATTCAAATCATCCATGGCATTATTTGTCATTATTGTTTGGCTCATTTTCTTTGTTTAGCAAAAAAAAAAAGCAAACAATCCCTAACTCATTACAAAATAATTTTTGACGGCTTTTTCGCTCGAAAGTCGAATTTTACATTTACGTTGGGGAGTCACGAGGACAGGTTTGAGAAACACTGCACTATGCAATTGCATTTCCCTGTATTTACACCACAGCGGTTTTGCAGCGATTGCCCCACGATCCAAAGGGTGCATTTGCGTTTGTGATTTCCAGCGGGAGAAAATATGTTAGCGCGAAAATTGTTTCAATTATAGGAGCGCAAATGCACCAAAAAATACAGCAGGTTTTATTATCATCAGTTTCTAATTTTCCTGACCAGATCTATGGCCTGCATTTCTATATTTCTGATAACGCTACTGCATCCTCATGCTGGATTTCCTTTTTCTACAAAGGCAAGCACTGTTAGAAATAATATTGTTCTTGCACTGGAGGGTGATATGATTGAAGAAGTCAGCTCATGTTCTTGTTTGTCAAGTTGTTGTTCGCATATTTTACTGTCAGATATCTTGAGATTTTTGTCAGCTTAGAAACAGAGGCCATAGGTTGCTAAGTCAGGTCTTCCCAGCATCACATTGTTCTATCATTTTTCCAGGCGGTAAGAAGAAAAAAAACTGCGTCCAGACAGAAAGAACAGAATAAAGGGCAAGGCCTGATAACTCTGAATATCTTTCAGTCTCTGGATTTATTTATAGATTTTTAACTGTTTCTAAATTCTTGGGCATTTATGCTGGTTAGTAATCTAGACTAGCACAGTGGCATAGTGCTCAGCGTTTTTTCCTGCAAATATAGGGTCCTAAGTTTAAAGTAGACCTGAACTGTCTGTAATTGTCACCAAACACAGTGAGGCAGGGACAATTCTAGCTACAATAGGGCCTCAGGGCTAAAGTGACTTGGGTCCCCCCCTAGGAGCACCCCACCTTCACAGCAAATTCACTAGCCAGGGCCCCCAGGCCCCATTCCTCACCTCCTCTCAGTCACAATATCATTAGGTGTACATCATATGTCCCCAAAAGCATCAGTTGGGTCCCCATTATTCCCCTACTTCTTACTAATGCAGAGTGTACACACAGCAGAGTCTTACATAATGCAAGCAGGACACAGGAGGCAGCACCGTGCTCTATACTCTGGACTTCTCTTCCATGCTAGTGCCTCTCTTCCTCGTTACCTGCAGGCATGCATAAGGTCACCATGGCAGGTTTCCTTTTAAACAAAAGCAGTTGCGAATCAGTCCCAGTCATCTTCTGCAGGTTTTCGTGGCCCCAAGCAGCACATCATTTGTAGCCCTCCTTCCTGTGAGAGGCCCCTTCTCCCATAACAACAGGTAGCCAAAAGTGTCAAAAAAGCTATAAGTGAATTCCTCTCACAAAAAAACAACAACAATACAGCACATACCCTCGACACCCCCTGTTTTGATAGATATTGATCTTTTTCACTGTGGAATCTCTCTGTGTCTTTCCGTTTTACCCCTATCATATTCTCCCAGGTGAACCCAAAGTGGAGTTTAGAGGCAGAGATAGCACTTTGGTGCTTGGATGGACTTATTACTTAGGGTTGGCTCAGCAAACTTGGTGTCATTAAGGCTTATTTTATCTTCTCTTTGTACAGAATTTGCTGCTTTTAACTTATTTCCAAATCTCGAAAGACTAAACATCACGGTGGCGTAGTGGTTAGCGATCTTGCCTTGCGACGCTGGGTCCCCGATTTGAATCCCAGCTAGGTCAACATCTGCAAGGAGTTTGTATGTTCTCCCCGTGTCTGCGTAGGTTTCCTCCGGGTACTCTGTTTTCCTCCCACATTCCAAAAACATGCAGATAAGTTAATTGGCTTCCCCTAAAATTGGCCCTAGACTACAATACATACACTACACAATACATACATAGACATAGGACTATTGTAGGGATTAGATTGTGAGCCCCTCAGAGGGACAGTTAAGTGACAAGACAATATACTTTGTACAGCACTGCGGAAGATGTTGGCGCTATATAAATACTAAGAAGAAAAGTTGTGTGTTAATTTAGTGCCTAATTGAGCACATGCTTAACACATTTGTACAATTTGCACATGAATTAACATGTTAACCATCACCAAGTGATTCATAAAAAGTTTTCAGTTGCTTCTCATACATGGCTTAGGGACTAAGTAAGGAACTACGTAGAGCAGACACTGTACTGATAACGCACAACGGAGGAGTGCTTAAGTCACGTAAAAAAAAAAACCTTTTCTTCCGATCTGTTTGTTTTTTCTTGTTTCCGGTTTACACGGTCGTACCGCAGCACTAAGCAATAGGCTGCATTTAAATAAATTTACAGTGCTGTTACAATCGTTTACTGCCATTTGCTTGAATGGCACGTTCCAATCTTAATTTTCTCCATCGTTTCAGATGATCCTGGAAGCAGCAGCAGCTTCCAGGATCACTAAATGCCACCCCTGCAGGGGTTAAAAAATGATGCACGCACTTCTGAACCGGGCCTAATTAAAACAAAAAGAGGTGGATCTGTACCAGTCCAACTCCCAAGTTGCAGGCGCTCATAACAGGCAGCTAGACACCTGGTAAACATGGGCGTTTCCCCAACTCAAACACCAGCTTGCTATAGCCAATAGCAGTTCAGGGTGGTGGCTTGCAAAGGAAGGCATTTCACCTCCAGGAAGTGCCCACCCAATAGGAGCAGGGACAATTCTTGGACTTAACAGAATTAATAGCTGATAGCTGTCAAAGACACCACTCTCTTAGAATTATTTTAAAGAAGGTGTCTTTCATTTTACATCACTTGACCTTGCAGCTGTAAAAAAGCTTCTATATGAAAGAGGCACACAGCACTTCACAGATCTGCAGTGCAGGAGCTACCCTGAATAATGAAAGTCTGGGATGCAAACTCATGAACTGTTCTATTGCTTGTAAATTAGAAGAAGCAGATCCTGCCTTATTGACTATTTATTGAAAAATAAATAAGAATATAATTCCTCTATATGATTTTTTCCCCTCTCTAATGCACTAATGGGGCAAGATTGGCAGCAAATAGTAATGCAAAACTACTACCTAGATAAAGACCATTTAAAAGCCCCTGGCAGCAAACTGTAATGGGGTTTATTGCATGTCTGTTTATTGTTGAGGGAGCCAAAGATGATAATGGTAGGTTATATTCCGAGAACACAGACCAAAACTTGTCTGTGCTGAGAGCTGCTTGGTAGGAGGCTGCACAATGTTTGTCCTCATCTTCTCCAATCAGCAACAAACACACTGGGGATATCTGCTATTTGTATGCATAATGTATAATAAACATGTCTGCTTCTATATTGATCTTGATTATGCTCTTTAATCTGCGTGCTTGCCAAGTCGTGTACATACACTGCCAATAAATGTTAAATAATGTTTAAAATGCAGAATCTCAGAAGAAAACGTCTTTTTATGGATTATTTTACATTTATATTTAAGTTGGAAGCCGTTCTGGAGTGTGAATGTGCTTTCTGATATTATACTTGCTCTCAGATCATTTGGATTTTAACTCATGTTTAGAACTAAAATGCTGGTGTTGTGTCTTTTATTAAAAAAGTCCTTAAATAAAGCAAAAGAAGAAAGTAAGGTGTAGGAGCCTATTTATAAAAAGTAGCAATTTGATTACAGACTTAACAATTTGGTGGGTGGATGCTCCTAAAGTAATAAACTAATTAAAAACTATTCAAAAAGAAAAGGCAGTAGTTGGCTTACCTCTCCTATACAGCCTAATAACCAAAATCGACTTAATAGAAAATTAAATATTTATTGAAAAAAAAAAAAAACAGACATCGTGTTTTGTGGGCGTTCTCCACTTCATCAGGTCAATAGTACTCAGAGGCGTATCTAGAGGGGTGTAGGCATGGCTTGTGCCATAGGCGCCACAGCACTAGGGGCGCCATGGATGCCCCCTCCTCCCTCGTGACCCACTACCATACTGGGTGGTATGGTGGGAGGTTACTTATACTGGGGGACACCTCTCACTAGCTGTACTGCTGAAGGCATACTTGGGAAGGGGGAGGGGGTATTTATACTGAGGGACACCTGCCAAACCTATACTAGGGGGGTACATATACTGAGGGAGACAACTCTCACCACTTATGCTAAGAAAGGCTACTTACACTGTAGAGACACCTCTAACTACATATACTGGTTGGGTAACCTAAGCTGGGGTCTACCTATACTGAGTTAACTACCTCTGCCTACCTATACTAGGGTGCTAGCTCTGGTTACTTATACTGTGGGCGTTACTTATACTGGGGGGCGCAAATTCAGTGTTTGCCATAGGTGCTATATTACCCCCGATACGCCCCTGATAGTACTGTATGGCAATTTGGCAAAGAAGATCTGTCTGTTGGGAGATGATTTTTAGCATGACCCTATTTGGGGCTACCTAATTTATCTGGAGTGTGACCGGAAAGGTTCCATGCGAGCCCAAGCAGGGGCAGCTATTCCTCTATAGGCCATATTTGTATTTCCAGCCTGACTATTGTGAGTACTCCTCTTATCTAAAAATTACCTGGTGACTGTTATTGGCATATTATACTATATGGCTCCTGGTTTTCTTGTCTTCTTTTTGTTTTTCCGGTCCTGGAATTTTATGGTCCACCACCTTGCATGATTACAGACTGATACTTCTTTGTTCCCCTGATTTAAAAATCAGATTTCCCTTTCGTGATCTCCATATTTTTAAAGAGATTATCTATTTTTTTTTACAGTGGTGATTGCCTACCATAGTTACCCTACAGTCACAATCTGCAACTCCTTCTACTTACATGGTGATGTGATTGGATGTGATATTGTTTATAGTCATGGATCCCGTTCTCCTCTCCACTGAAGTCAGTTCACTTTGTGTGTCATTCTATAAAATGGTAACCACACTGATCAGCGCTTCATAAAATATACCTATTATTACTTACTGCTGACAGCGTAAGTGGTGATTACAGGAAACAGGTGATCTTCTAGTGGTGACCATTCTAAACTCATCACCACTTTTATAAATATGTTGATCATCTTATATAATAAATCACTTCCAATTGACCTAATAGATGATAATACAGTTACAGTGCATTAGTAGTTTTGGGTTGATCTTTTGTGGTGTCAGAGCCCTCTGGCTACCTTTTTATTTTTACATTCTTCACTTTCGCCTGTAGCCTATACACAAACATCAGAATTACAATGGCTGTTCCTTGCTATCGTGCAATTGTGACAGCTTCAAGCTACTGCCCCACTGCTGTAGGTAGTCACAAATATTTATGATTTACAAATATTTGTGCTCTGTTATTTGAACACTGCATTTAAGCAGTGAGCTTCACAAAGTAGGATTAGAGATTAGAGAAATCAATGATTAAGTCTGAGAAACACAATACAAATCACAAATATGTGCGTGATGTTGTCACAAACAGCAGTGGACACCAGTGTAGAGGTTGAAGGGAGCAGGAAAAAGCATGTCATAACAAAGAGCAGCACCCCCTACAGTGGCCCTTGATGGTCAATCTTATGAATGTGCATGATGAAATATGAATTCATGCACAGCATTACTTATATAACCCTTCTTTGTGTCCGTCCTCAGCTGTATTCTTCTTCTCATTGTCAGCCTCAGGTAAAAACATGTCAGCTGTCCAGTGAGTCCTCAGCTGTCCTCAGGTATTACAGTATAACTGTCAGATGTCCATTGTCAGGCTCAGCTCTAGCATGGTTATAATCAGGTATCAGCTGCAGAAGCCATTCTTAAAGTCAATGGGAACCGTAAAAAAACAAACGAACAGATACTTACCAAAGGAAAGGGAAGGCTGTGCGTCATATAGAGCCTTCCTGTTACTCTCACAATCCCCTCGTTCCAGCAATGTCACCCCTGTTTAAATACCACGCCGCAAAAGGCTTTGGGAACCTGAGTTCTCCCGAAGATGGGAGGCGCTCTGTACTGTGCATGCATGAGCTTGTGAGAGAGCGCGTTAACGCTGGCGCAGTACAGAGCCGCCCATCTTCAGGAGCATCCGGGTCACCAAGACTTCCAAAACTTCCTGCGGGGGCATAGAGCTGTATTCAACTGATCGGTCTGATACTGGTACCAGGGGTGACAAACTCTACTATCAAGTTAAGGTTGTTGAATAGAGTTTCCTATCACAGGTCATATACTATGACAACCTAAGCACAGCTTACACCTCATAGTATATCGTAGTATGTCCATTGCCCCCAGTTAGCATACTTATTCCTTCCCACAGTATGCCCTGTGCCTCCAAGTCATCTCCTTTTCCAAATACTTTTCTCTCTGGGTGTCTGGAGTCTTGCTGTCTCCTGGCTTTCATCTTATCCCTAAGATAGAGCCTTCAGAGTTGCACATTCTGGCACCAGCTCCTCCTCCTACTCGTGTTGGGGTACATCAAGGCTCAGACTTGGGACCCCTTCTCTTCTCCATCTATACTTTTTTTTTGCAGCTTATCAACTCTTTAGGCTTTCATAGTCACTAGTGATTTACCCAAATTTATTTCTCTGCTCCTGCTTTAGCTACATTGACAGCCTTCCTCCCTGGCTGACCCCCACTTTCTGAAACTTACCATGGATAAAATTTAGGCATGCAGGGGAATTTATTTAAAGGACCACTATAGCGAAAATCATAACATTTTAAATGCGTTTAAACACATACAAATAAGTACATTTCTTCCAGAGTAAAATGAGCCATACATTACTATTCTCCTGTATTTCTGTCACTTACAGCAGGTAGTAGAAATCTGACAGAACCGACATGGTTTTAGACTAGCCCATCTCATCATGGGGGATTCTCATGGTTTTGTTTAATTTCAAAAGCACTTAGCGAAAAACAGTTACTCCATCCAACTGCAAAAAAAAGTGTGCAGGGAGCACGGAGGCTGGCCAGCATCTTTTTACAAATATTTTTCTGGGAGTGTCTTTATAAAGGATAAATGCCATGCTGTGAATCCCATATAGAGACATGGACTAGCCCAAAACCTGTTGGTTCTGTCAGATTTCTACTATCTAGTGCAAGTGACAGCAACATAGGAGAAAAGTAATTCATGGCTCATGTTACTCTGGAAGAAACGTACTTCTTATTTGTATGTCTTTACAAGTATTTTAAATTTTACAATTTTCGCTATAGTGCTCCTTTAATTCCCCTGCCTACTATAATGATCAATGTTGACAACTTCTCCAATAATCCCTGTGAGCCAGGCTCAAAATCATGATTTTGCATGTTGCATTGTACAGAGCCACAGAAGAAGCTGAATTCAAAAATAATAATAAGGCAATGCATTCCATCATCCAGAAAAATTCAACTTCTTGGGATCAATTGTTAAAACAATATGGACCAATATGAACACAGTACCAATGGACATGCATGGACAGGCCAACAGGAAAGCATTTACCCTATCTGTGTTTCAGTTGGTTTTCTGTGATACACTTTTCTGTGTAATAAGTTGGCACTTTCTAAATTATGTATATCAACAATTATAATACATACACACATACTGGCCACTTTATTAGGGTCAGCTGTTCAATTTCTTGTTAATGGAGAAAAAAACAATAAACCCATCATAATGCAGCAACTCAATGAATATAAGCATCTAGACGTGCTGAAGACAAGTTGCTGAAGTTTAAACAGAACATTTAAATGGTGAAAAGTAAGGATTTAAGTTACTTTGAATGTGGTATGGTGGTGTTCAGAGAAAAATAAATATCTAATGAACAGCAATTGTGAGGGGGAAAAGATGCTCTGTTGATGTCACAGGTCAAACACAAATGAGCAGTCTGTTTTGTTGGGAAAAATGTTGCCTGGTCTGACGAGTCTCGATTTCAGCTGTGGCATTCAGCTGGTAGGATCAGAATTTGGCATAAAGAACAAGAACGTATGAATTCACCCTGCCTTGTGTCACCAGTTTAGTCTGCTGCTGCTGCTGGTGTTGGGTGACATTTTCTTGGACATAAGGAGAAAGTAGAAACCGCTCACCCCAGATAGAGCAGTGCTAGACCAGGGTAGCTAATCCCATGCAAACTTGAAGAACAAAGAAGGTCCGCACAATGCTCCTAAGATCCTTGGTCTTTATTTATGGACGTATCCAAGAAGGTCAACACATAAATCCAGCTGACATGTTTCGGACCAACTGGTCCTTAATCATAGCCAGAGTGCAAATGGTACAAAGCCTCCTATATACCCTCCTCCGATGGGGTGGGTGGCTCCCAGGAACACGCCCAGGGAAACACCCCTAGCCCCACACACAGGAAGGAATACATACAATGTGAAATAAAAGCAAAAATGAACAAAAATGAACATTACTGCTTGATCCATGGCTAGAAATTGGGTCAAAGCAGGAGGCATACAGGCATAACATACAAAATACCAATCAAATCCAACACCAAAATGTATGTTAGAAAAATGATAATAAAAATATAAAAATATATAGAAATAGTAAATTGTACAATTTCTTGGACATACTTTGTTCTCCTTACAATCAACTGAGCACTGTTTAAGGGTAAACAAAATACATATTTGACAAAGAAGAGGGAAGCCTCTGGATGTTGTAGAGGCTTAACAAGTCCTCCTAGCCACTGCCACCGGTTACCGGGACCCTCCGAACGATCCAAGCCCCACTCCTCATCAGGCATGAAGAGCCTATATATTTACTCTTACCTTTGACCTGAGGAAGCTAGTGGATGCCCACGAAACGCATTGTTCAGTGTTTTTTAATAAATTATTTTTATTTCTCATATCAGGCCTTATCTTAGGGGAACTGTTTATAATTATTTTACACATCTTGTAGAGCACCTCCCTCTCTATAGGATCCAGAGGCTCCGCTCTTCAAAGATAAGTATGTATTTTTTAACCTGAGTTTTGCCTCAGGTACACTTTAAATGCAACAGCCTACCTGAATATTGTTACTGACCACGTCCATCCCTTTATGACGCCAGTGCACCCATCTACTGATGTTTACTTCCAGCAAGATAATACACCATGCCACAATATTAATAATAGCAGCAATAAAATAACAGTTATGTCACATGCTTGGATCTGAGACTCACAAAGCAGCAGAGATGAAGAAACATTCAATTTCTCTTTACTAATGTCCTGTTAAGTGAGTCCATTGCATTTAGTTGAATGACATTTAGTATTACACATCTGACATACAACTTTGTTGTCCTTGTAAATCCTCTAGTAGTTGAGATCCCCACTCATGGTTAACCCTTACAAGTACATGCATGGGATTCAAAGGCAGCTGTTAAATGACTGTACATACATACAAATCACCAACAGCTCTGCATCCCTGGACAGGACTGGAGCAGCTCTAACTTCCATTCATCACCTTGTATAAATATGCGCGTATAAACAGAAATAGCTCTCGCCCTGTCTGCAGAGGGAAGGCATAATGAGTTTCAAATAAACAATGCATATTCCCAAGTGCGGGTAATAGATCTTCAATTTATAAATGATGAAGCCACACGTGGGAGATAAACGTCTAACCTTTCACGTGTTTCTGTGAGTTTTATATCCCTTTGTGACCTATTATGTATTCTTATAAGTTTCTCTTGTATTTATTTCCTCCTTGTACACCGAACATGGAGATACACACACTTCTAATCTTGTTACAATGTCATTATTTTGACAAATATTAATGCTCAGAGAGTATCATTTGACTAATGAAGGGGATCAGGCAGACAAGGTACAAGAAAGTGTTTTATTTTTGGTAGATTACTGTTTATACATGAAAGAACGGTCTCTATTGTAATCATTTCCCTACTGAGAGAGAGAGAGAATAAGAAAAAAAAAAAAAAACACTTCCCTATCTATCCATCTATGTATCCATCTATGTATCCTTCTATCTATCTATCTATCTATCTATCTATCTATCTATCTATCTATCTATCTATCTATCTATCCATCTATCTATCTTAGATTTATTTACCTGTTAAAGGATATTTGAGGCAACAGGGCTTATTAAAAGTTTGCATGCACTTTGTTTTGGAAAGTAGATGGGATGCGGACTGCGTTAACCCCCCCCCCCCCCCCCCCCCCGATTGCGTCCACGCCTGCGCAGTTTGCCATGCTGCCGTCTGCACACTTGAAAGATGTGAGCTTTCTGTGAGTGCTTGCGCATTCCATTCTGGAGACTGCTGGGAGCACGGACACAGCAGCCGAGATCTTTCAATTGTGCAGGCATGTGCACAGCATTCCAAACTGCACAGGCGTGGCAGCTATTGACCTGTACTGCTTCAAGGCTGCCGACCCAAGGCAGGGTCGGGGCACAGTCCGAGTTGTATTAAGATTTCCCTGGAATCAAAACTGGCCAAACCGTGAACCCCGGGTCTACTACATACTCTATTATTATTATTATTTATTATTATTATTATGTTGGCTATGAAATAGCCAATATATAGTTATTCGAGTTCAGCTCGTTCTTGTGTTGGCTATGAAATAGCCAATATATAGTTATTCGAGTTCAGCTCGTTCTTCTTATTATTATTATTGGCGCCCCCCCACTTTCTAAACGCTACTCCTCCCACAGTTTCACGGGTACAAGCCCTAAACTTTCCACACTTAATCGTCTTATAGCGAAGTACGTTGCTTGTGCTTTATTAAGCGATCCCACCCTCGGGGCCCCTGCAGCGGGCCCCGGAAGACCCCTTTTTTCGTATTGACTTTGACAGGGAAAAATTTCAAATCGCTGCCACTCATGCAATTTTGAAGCTACATTCCCCATACTCGGACCACATATTGTTGGTGTCACCCCAAATAAAAATACGTATTTTGAGGAGTCACCCCAAAGTGGGCGGAGCTACCAGCGGCCAATGAAAATTTAGCAAACTTCTATACGCTACTCCTCCTAGAGTTTAAGGAGTAGAATTCTGAAACTTTGCACATTTGTTCCGCTCATACCCGAATGGGTTGCTTGTGCTTTTTTAAGCAATCCCACCCTCCGGGCCCCTGTGGCGGACCCCCAAAGACCCCATTTTTCCCATAGGCTTTCATTGGAAAATTTGAAAGTTTTGCCACTCGCACAGCTTTGAAGTTACACTCACCAAACTTGGGTCACTTGGTCATGGGGTGAAGCTGAAGCATTCTGTCACATTTTGGGGACCCCAAAAAGTGGGTGGGGCCAAAAACAGCCAATCAGATTTTCCCTATTGACTTCAATGGGAAAATGTATACAGCTGTAACTCTCACTGTATTAAAGCCAGGGTTCCCAGACTTGGCACACTGGGTCACTGGGTGACTGGGGTGAAAATTTATAAAAAAGTGGGCGGAGTCTACCACAGCCAATCAAATTTCAGCCATTAGTTTAAATGGGAAACATTTAAATTGCTGCTGCTCTTAGATGGTTAAAGGCAGGGTCCTGACACTTGGCACAGTTTGTCAGTGGGGGACTGGGATTAAAATTAATAAAAGTGGGTGGAGCCAAAACCGACCAATCAGATTTCTTTGATTGATGTAAATGGGAAAAATTAAAAGGCTGCCATTCTCACAATATTGATGTCAGGGACTTCGAATATCGCAAATGTGATCAATGGGGATTTACACTTCAAATTTTGAAAAAGTGGGTGGAGCCACCAGCAACCAATCAAATGCCATTCATTGATTTTCAATAGAAAACAATGAAACTGCTGCCATTTTTATACGTTTAATGCCAGCATTCCCAAACTTTGGAGTGTTAGTGACTGGGTGACTGTGGTTCACCATTAATAAAAAAAGGGGGCGGGGCAACAACAACCAATCAGATTTCAGACATTGACCTTAATGAAAAAGGATAAACTGCTGCTATTATCACAGTTTAAATGCCAGGTGTCCCAAACTTGGCTCAGTTACTCACTGGGTGATTGCGGTCAAAAAATAAGAAAAGTGGGTGGAGCCACTTACATCCAATCAAATTTCACCAATGCACTTCAATGTAAAACTTTCAAATACTGCCACTCTCACACTTTTAAAGCCAGAGGTCCAAAACTTGGCACAGACCATGACATGGTGGTTAATGTTAAAATTTAGAAAAATGGGCGGAGCTTAAAACAGCCAATCAAATGTTACCTATTGCTAATCAATGTCAATATATAAGTTGCTGCCATTCTTTCACTGTTAATAGCAGGGACTTCAAACTTGGTACACTCAGTCACAGGGGGACTGGGATTGAAATGTTAAAAGTGGGCGGGGCCAAAACCAGCCAATCAGATTTTGCCTATTGACTTCAATGGCAAAATGTCAACAGCTGTAATTCTCACTGTATTAAAGCCAGAGTCCCCAGACTTGGCACACTGGGTCACTGGGTGACTGGGGTAAAAATTTGGCAAGGTGGGCGGAGCCACATGCAGCCAATCAGACACATAGGCAACATCCTGTGGTTTCTTCAGAAACGACACCCTCTAGTTCTTATTCGGCTAGAGAGGTTGTGTGTACCAGAGCTCCTGTGGACTTCCAGACCCTATTGCTGGCTTATACCTGGCCCAGCTTGTGAGGAGTTTTTCGGGTACTTTGGACTACTAGAGGTCCCTGCTCAGGCCTGGCCTGCAGGGGCCTCATTACTTCTAACCGACTGTCTCCAGTCATGGAGCAGTCGGCTCATACCCCCCCTGACCTATCTTACCTAGGGGAAGGGGGAAGTGCAAATGGTGGTAAGCCTGGAGATATCGTGGCAGATGTGGTAACGTGGAACAGGCTCATAAAGTTCCACACCGACCAGTATGAGCAGCTTTGCCTACAGTTGAAGCAAAGGATCCACCGCTTTGGAGTCCGATGGAGACCGGAATTTCTCCAGGACGACCCAGCCACTGCGGAACTGCAGAAAAGGGTTGCTGATCAGTGGAGGGTGGTCTCGGATTTAGAACAGAAGGGAGGACCCTTCCGGGAAACTCGTCAGAACGCAGCAAGGTTTCGCTTAATGTCTGTGGAAGCTGTGGTGAAGTGTGCGGTAGATGACATCTTACCAACATCAGTGACTCCTGTGACTTCCCAAGCCGTAAGTCCTGCAGGTAAAATCAACTCCAGAAGCATCCAGAGCAGGCAGGTGGTGGAGAAGGGCACAACAGCTGGAAAAAGAAATGGAAAAGATGTTGAGTCGGCAACCCATAAGCCAAATACAGATGTGAGCCTTGAGGGTGATGATATAGTAAAGAAACCTGAGTCGTGTGCAAACGAGAAAATGAAGCAAAATTCAAAAGCTGATACAGAAAGAAGTAAACCCAGTGCACAAAAGAAAGAAAGTAATGTGGACTGTGGGAAAGCAAAACCAGATGTGCCTATGGAAACTGAGGAGGTTTTGTCAGGAAAAACTGATGTGCCAGACGAAAATCCTGAATCCCAGTCTGACACAGACATCATGGAAGAATCTGAAGTGTCACAGAAGACAAACGAAGGATCTTCACAAAATCCACCTCCTAAGGCAAAAAGACGCAAGAGGAGGAGTGGTGGAGCTGCCAGAAGGAAGACTTACTATGTGCGCAAGTCTGTAAGCCTTGTGAGGCAGCTTGCAGCAGAGATTGCCAGCGTGGCAGTGGCTGGAGGAGCGCCAGCGCAAACCGGAAGTGACGTCAGCGGTACTTCCGGTTGCGCTCCGGGGATGTCAGGGTGCGTTCCAGCACTTCCGCATGACGCTCCGGAAGGCTCAGAGCGTACATCAGGTGGGGAACACCCTGTGAAACTCACAGGCAGCGTGGCGTCATCTGGGAAAAAAAAAAACAGAAAGCGAAGGAATCCCCTTAGCAAACGAGCAGGAGCTTCTGATCGGAGGGGCAGTTACAGAGCGGCATGGCCCAGGAAAACAACAGCATCTACTGCCTGAGGGGGAGAGGAGGAATGGAGGAGCTGATCCAGTGAATCCAACCAGCGAAATCACTGCAGAGCGGCCTTTTGAAATAAAAGAACAGGCTGAGACTGGCTTTTCAGCACAGCAGGAATCTGAGAGGAATACAGCAATGGAGGTGAGCAGTGGCAATGGTGTGGAGCTCGCAAATATTGTGTCTGAAACAGAGACTAAAAGTATATGCAGTAATAATAGCGATGCTTGTGTGCAACTTTATAGCAAAAAAGAAGTTTCCTGCAGCAGTATTGCTGGTGAATCTTTAATTGATCATGAACTGGTAGATTCCGAATCTAACCCACAAACACCAATTGTAAAGGTTGATACTATTTTTGGAGATGTAAATGTGATTGATATTGAAAACAAAGGAATGTTGGCTGTAATTTCTGAGGCTTCGGAATCAAGCAAAGCAAGTGTGCAAGCTCAGGAGGGTGAGGGTAGTGATGGGTCTGTGTTATTTAAGCCAGAGGGCTTAGGAACTAAAATAGTTGGTGATTTTGTAGCAGGGGAAAAACGATATGTCATTGAACCGAACATGATGTATGTTTTGGAGGTTAAAACATGCAAACTCTTGGACTTTATTCCAATACAAGATGATACTAACCTAGGCAGAATTGAGTCTGCAGGCCTGGGTAATACAAATATTGGCATACAGTCAAAGTTTTTTGCAGGAGAAAAGCTTTTCCTAATAAGAAATGAAGTGTTATTTTGCTATGACAAAAAAGGGAACGAAATTCTAATGGAGGTCATTAGTGGTACAGGCGAATGCCACCCATCTGTTCGGGCATCGGCTGGTTCATCTTCCGCCCCTGAGCTGGCCTCCATTACGAGGGGAGGTGACAGTTCACCATCTGTTCCAAAGCCGGCGACTCGGGCACCTGTTACTCCGTCCTATGCTCAGGCAATAGGTCAAGCGAGTGGAGGACGAGTCGGTGGTAGGAGAGTACCCGCTCCCTTGAAACAGGGGGAGGATGCGCCCGTGGCTGGGGGGAGACAGAACGTGGTCCGCCTGAAATGGACAGGGGAATCTCGGATTCCAAATAAGCAGGATTTCGCCCGTCTCCTCTTGGGCACGGGTGTAAAGGCCCAGGACATTTATGCCATCATTGCTCCTGGTGACCCCCCTGAGTACTACGATGTTAGCTTTCTTACACCAGGGGGCCAAGAATTTTTTATGGAAGAAAAAGAAAAGAGAGTGGAGTGGAAACACTTTGCAGCCTCATATATTTCTGGTCAGCCCTTGGTGAGGAGGGCTAACATCGTGGTAACGAATGAATCCATTCCAGTGCAGGACATAGTCCTCTGGCTCTCTCACTATGTTGAAGTGGTGTCCCCCCCTCAGAAGGTCCTGGATGACCTGGATATCTGGTGGGGTGGGTATGAAGTACAGATAAAAATGAAATACAAAAACGGCGTTTACTCACATGTTCCCCGCTCAGCTCTTCTAGGAAGGGACAGGATTACAGTTTTTTATCCGGGTCAGCCCAGGATCTGTAATCGATGTGGAGGGAGGGGACACTACAGTTATGGATGCAAGCAGCCACGTTGTGGTTTGTGCCAGGAATTCGGACATGACGCAAAGGATTGCAATAACATAAAATGTAATCTGTGCCACAGTTTTGGTCACCCTTATAGCGTGTGTCCGAATTCCTGGGCAAATCTGCCTGAAGCGGTAAAGGAGGCCTTGCTAACAAAGATGGAAGAGGAGGGTATACAGTCATACGCGTCCAGCCTACCTCTTGTGTTACCCTCTCAGTCTGTTTCTGCCCAGTCAATTTCTCAGTCTACTGTATCAGTTCCAAATCCTAGTGTGTCAAATCCCATGTCTGTAACCCAAAAAGATCTCGTGGCTGTGCCCTCCTCTGATAAGTCACCATCTGGTAGGGTCTCTGATACTGCGTGGCAGGTAGTGAAGAGAGTCAGGGGAAAGCGCCGCACTGTGAATGTGACCGAGGGAGCGGATACTCTCCCTGAACAGACCGAACCTCAGGATTTCAAGAATCCAAGAGGTAGCTCTCCTTCTGAGAGACCTAAGAAAAGGTTTTTCAGAAAGGAGAGACCCCAAGGTGGGTCGAGAGAGGATCCTGATCCTCGATCGCTCACACAAACTACTCCTGATCCTTCCCCAATCCTTCTCCCTTCCCCTTCCCTCCCTACTGATCCTTCCTGTCCTTCCAATCCTCCCATACCTCCCTCCCCTGATGTCATCCCTAACCCCATTGAATCCACGCCCCAACCTTCTACCTCCAAAGGAGTCCAGTCCTCATTAGGGAAGGGACAAAAGAATTTAATCGATTTGGAGTCTCTCCACCCGGACGACTTGCGTTGTCTGGAGGAGAGACTTCACAAGATGAAGAAACATAAGCCCAAGACGCTGAGAGATAGGCGTATTCAAAAACAAAATGAGGTGGCAGCCAAAAGGCTTGTCAGACAACTAGCAAACAGATTCAACATCCTGAGTGATGAGCAGGATGAGTCACCCTCTGAGGAGGGTATGGATGAGGAGGATGCTGAACAGGAGAACAATTCCTAATGTTGTTTATGTGGTATGTTTTTCTTTCTTTTTTTGTCTTGAGTGTAGTAAGCTGGAGTGACACTACTTCAAATACTCAAATGGCTGTTCCCCCATCACTTAAACTGGCAACTATTAACGTTGCCAGTATTAAATCAGTAAGAGCTCGCAACTTGGCCTTATTTTTTCTCAGTAGTTTTGATGCTGACATTTTGTTTTTGCAAGAGACTAGGCTCACCTCCTTGGCCGATATCCATCTGGCCAGGAGCGACTGGAGATCCGGTCCGAGTTATTGGTCTCTTGCGGCCGAGCCTTACAGTGGTGTGGCAGTGCTTTTCAGAACTGAAATGGTAACTTGCCGGCGAGTAATTGAAGTAGAGATGGGGAGATGTCTGGTCTTAGACGTCGTTGTGAGGGGACAGAACCTCAGGTTAATAAATGTTTATGCACCACAGACTTATTGGGAGAGGAGACGTCTTTTCACAGCGATCAGGCCGTTCCTTTTTACGACGCAATCGATAGTGTTTGGTGGTGATTTCAACACCATTGTCAGGGTAATGGACAGGGAAGGTACCAACACTCGGTTGCGTCCTGATAGTATTTTCTTAAATAGAATAGTTAAAGAGGCAGGTCTGGTGGATGTTCATGTTCAGCATTCACCTGGCCTCACTGGGTTCACTTTTCAGCGGCCAGGGAGTCAGAGTAGGATAGATAGATTTTTTGTTACAGAGAGTTGCACTGCTTCAGCCCCTAGGGTTCAGGCAGTGGAATTCTCGGATCACTGTATTCTATCGGTGGACCTGGGTGCATCCTGTGCTCCTCCCAGGGGTAGGGGTACCTGGAAGTTAAATTCGTCCCTGCTGTTGGAAGAGAATGTGAGACAGTCTGTTGAGGAATTTTTTCAGGCACAGATCACTATCCTGGAATGCTTTGACAACAGGTCAGAGTGGTGGGAGGTGGTCAAAAGTCGTGTCATTAGACTTTTCAAGAGCCTAGCCAGAAAAAAGCAGGTTGGTAGAAATATTGCTTACCAACAACTGAGAAGAAAGCTTGAGATCCTGGTCTCGGAGAATGGAGATCAGGGGGAGATCTCTGAGGTCAAGGCCCAACTCAAGCAGCAGCAATATGACCGTCTGACTTCTCTGTGTTTGGAGAGGGATTATGGCAAATACCACTCGCCTGATCCCTATCAAAATTGCAGACAAGGTGCGGCCCTTAAAACGGTTACTGGACTCAGAGATGGATCGGGTTCTGTGGAAAAATCCAGGCACGGAATTCTATCCATCGCTAGAGATTTTTATGCTGACCTGCTTGGGAGCAAGCCGATTGACCAGACTGGGATGGAGATCTTTCTAGCCTCAACCCCAGGTTTGGGAAATGCAGATGTTTCCGGCATAGACCTGACAGAAGTAATCACCGCTGAAGAAGTAGTGAGAGCCATTGACAGTCTCACGCCCAAAAAATCCCCTGGTCCAGATGGTTTGACAGCCGAGTTTTACAAGGCTTTCAAGACTTTTCTGGCACCTCAGTTGGCAGAAATGTTCAACCAGTGTCTTGCCGAAGGTGATCTACCACCTTCCATGAGAAAGTCAGCGGTCATTCTCCTGTCCAAAGGTAAAGATCCTGAGATGATTGAGAACTGGCGTCCCATCAGCCTTCTCAACATCGACAGAAAGATTCTGGCAAAAATTTTATTCTGGCGACTATCCCAGGCGACATCCTTGCTTTCCCACCACCAGCACTGCTCGATTTCAGGAAGAGGCACTTTCTCAGCACTTTTGGCTGTCCGGGAAGTCCTGGAACGATGCAGGGCTGAGGGTTGGGGAAAGTACCTGCTGGCATTGGATCAGTCCAAGGCCTTTGATCGGGTCAACCATGAGTACCTATGGCGGCTGCTTTGTGTGTATGGCCTACAGGAAGGTTTTGTTAATTGGCTACGCATCTTGTACAAAGAGGCAGAGAGTTTCATGCTTATAAATGGCTGGGTTGGCGAATCTTTCAAGGTATGTTCTGGAGTGCGTCAGGGGTGTCCGCTGAGCTCCCTCCTGTATGTATTCGCAATCGACCCCTTCATAAGAAGGCTAGAAAGCAGTGCGCTCAGTGGAGTTCCTGTGGGCATTTCTGATGTGCCTCCCCTAAAGGTTGTGGCCTATGCCGATGATGTGACTGTGATAGTTTCTGGGACAGAGGAGGCGGAGGTTGTGGTCTCAGAGATTGCGCAGTACTCAAAGGCATCAGGGTCACAAGTCAATGCAGACAAGTGTGAAATTTTCTGGATGGGAAATGATGGAGAGAGCTTCGAGCTTCCTGGCTCCTTTCCCGTGCCTCAACAGAAAATTAAGATTCTTGGCATCGAATTTGGTCCTGGCGATTATGGCCACCAAAATTGGGTGTGTAGGCTAGATGATGTCGACGCCAAAGTAGCATGCTGGAAGAACTGGTCGTTAACGTTCAGGGAAAAGGTGGACCTGATCGGTTCCAATATTGCTTTATGTCAGTTATGTCGCAATTTTGCCCCAGTCTCTGTACACAAGGATCTGCGGTCTGTTTTTTCAGATGCTCTGGGGAAACAGATTATACCTTATGCGTAGAAACATCACCTACAGAACCAGACGGGAAGGTGACCTAGACATGGTCAATCCAATCGTTTTCTTTTCTCTGCTGTTTATTAAACACAACCTTGGTAGCATGCTTGCAGAGAACCCGCCTGGTTGGGTAGGCATTTTTCGATCTTGGTTTGGGACCTCGCTCACGAGTTGGGAGAGCGGTGGTTCAGTGAAAAGTCTGAGGTCTCGCCGTGACTATCTCCCGGCCTACGTTGTCATGTGCTTGAGAAAATTGAAACAGTGGGGATTGACGGTGGAGGATGTCAGATCGATCGGGAGGCGAGACCTAACGAAACGGGTGATAGACTCCCACTTTCATGACCCAATGTACTTAAGAGACTGCCCAAGCGTGCAATTGGAAGAGGGTTTAAGGCTGATTAATTCGCCACGTATTCCAAATAAATTGTGGGATATTGCTTGGCTTTCCTTCCATGGCAAACTCTATGTTAGGAGCAATGTTAAGTACCTGAATGTGGATAATCGTGGATGTCCTCGTGAGGAGTGTGGTGGGGTTGAGGAATCCATGGACCACTTTCTTCTTCATTGTCCCTTTAATATAGAAGTGTGTAAACAGGTGGGTGGGATCCTAGGTATCCCATTTCTGGAACGTCTGAGTTACGCTGAGTGGGCATATGGGGCATTCAGGTCCTACCAGGGTTATGATTTATGCACTTTATATTTAGTTAGTTTAGCCATTAGACAGCACACATGGTTGGCACGGTGTCAGTTAGTTCTTAGACAAAAATCCATCCCTGTCCAGGTGGTGGTGAACAATGTTCTGGGTGAGGTGTCCAGGATTCGGTGCTCGGAGAGACGTAGGTTGGGCAGGAGTGCTTGGATTCTTGCTTGGCAGAATATCAGGCCTCCTTAGTTCACCTTCGTCTTTCCTGGGTGGGCTTTCTATCTCTTAATCCACCCTGCTTAAATTTTGAGTATTTTCCTTATATTTTTATGTTCGGCCACAGACATAGCTGAAATCTTCCCTCCAGCTTACTTGGGGGTTCTTTGTTCCGTCTTGTTACAGTTTTGATTATTTTGTCTTGTGGGTGTTACCCCTCCTGGTGTGAGTGGGTTGCTGTATGTCGCGTCTTGTCTTATGTTGGTGTGAGGTCACCAGTGGGTGGGTGTCTGGTGGTAGTTTATGTTGTCCAGTCTAGCGTCATATGGATGTAGTATGTATGGCTCTCCTGTTCAGGAATTGCGTTTCCTCATGAATATCTTTGAAAACAATTGTATGATGATGCGGATTGTTACTTTTTGCGTTGGGCGTAAAAGTCCCTTTGTATGTTGCAAGGAATATGCAAAACGCATTATAGTCAAAAATTGACGTTATGATTTGTACATATTTTCTGTACAAAATGTTTATGTTATGCAGATGTATGCAATTTCTTTGATTTGTGTGATCATTTTTGGTCACAATACCTTATTATTATTATTTATTGCATTGTAAATTTGTATATATTTTTTACAATAAAAATCCTCTAGTTCTTATTATTATTAGCGCCCCCCCATTTTCAAAACGCTACTCCTCCCACAGTTTCAGGGGTACAAGCCCTAAACTTTCCACACTTATTCGTCTTATAGCGAAGTATGTTGCTTGTGCTTTATTAAGCGATCCCACCCTAGGGGCCCCTGCAGCGGGCCCCGGAAGACCCCTTTTTTCGTATTGACTTTGACAGGGAAAAATTTCAAATCTCTGCCGCTCATACAATTTTGAAGCTACACTCCCCATACTCGGACCACATATTGTTGGTGTCACCCCAAATAGAAATATGTATTTTGGGGAGTCACCCCAAAGTGGGCGGAGCTACCAGCGGCCAATGAAAATTTAGCAAATTTCTATACGCTACTCCTCCTAGAGTTTTAGGAGTAGAATTCTGAAACTTTGCACACTTGTTCGGCTCATACCCGAATAGGTTGCTTGTGCTTTGTTAAGCAATCCCACCCTCCGGGCCCCTGTTGCGGACCCCCAAAGACCCCATTTTTCCCATAGACTTTCATTGGGAATTTTGAAAGTTTTGCCACTCGCACAGCTTTGATGTTACACTCACCAAACTTGGGTCACTTGGTCATGGGGTTAAGCTGAAGCATTCTGTCACATTTTGGGGACCCCAAAAGTGGGCGGGGCCAAAAACAGCCAATCAGATTTTCCCTATTGACTTCAATGGCAAAATGTAAACAGCTGTAATTCTCACTGTATTAAAGCCAGAGTCCCCAGACTTGGCACACTGGGTCACTGGGTGACTGGGGTTAAAATTTGCCAAGGTGGGCGGAGCCACATGCAGCCAATCAGACACATAGCCAACATCCTGTGGTTTCTTCAGAAACGACACAATCTAGTTATTATTATTATTTATTGTATTTATAAAGCACCAACATATTACGCAGCGCTGGACATTAGTTTAGGTTACAGACAATATTTAGGGGTGACATACAGCAAAATGACAATACCTGAATACAAGAAAGACCAGATCATGCAGCACAGTATGAGTACAAGGTAATGCTTAGTCACTGGAGGGGAGCATGGAGATTAGGCAAGTTAGGTTCACTCAGATGCATAGCATGGGTTCACAGTAATGGAGGTGCATGATCAGGTAGGACACAAAAGGAGGAGGACCCTGCCCAAAGGCTTACAATCTAGAGGGAGAGGTAAGGACACGAAAAGGTAGGGGATCAGAGTTCAGCTGTGGGTTTAGAACACTTGTGAGGGGTAGTAGGCCAGAGTTAAAAGGTGAGTTTTGAGGGCCTTCTTGAAGATGTTCAAGGAGGGGGATGCCCTAATAGGTGGAGGTAGGGAGTTCCACAGTGTTGGAGCAGCTCTTGAGAAGTCCTGGAGGCGTGCATGGGACTGGGACTCTATGAATATCCTCAAATGTTGAAAAGAATATGATTTGTGAAGACAAAATAATCTTCTGGACAGAGCTGAAAAAAGTTGTTTACAGTTCAAATCATTTTCCTTTTAACCTTCTCCACAATGCTCCTCTAAGGGATAACTCATGAAACTTTTTGCTGACGTAGTATGGGTATATAATCTCTAGAGTAACTGTTAGATGATGCAGGTAGCTTTACCACATCCCATTTGTTTATAAATAAAGGTTGCATGAATTCAGGTTTCCATATTGCAATTTGAAAGTTGAGGTATTTAAGTTTAAATAAATTTAATTTATTATAATGATTGTTTTGCCATTTATGAAACAGTATAAAGTACACTGACATTTTCTTTCCATAATAGAATACAGCGCACTAAACTGGAGGTTCTGTAAAGTAGTTGCTGTGCTTATGGTTAATTACTACAGTAAAACATGACTGAGAGCCCCTGTTTAATTTTTTTTTATTGCATGACCTACAGTTATCTCTCACTCCTACTGAAATAAAAATATATGAGTTTACCTTTAAAAGGAATCATTACAAATAAACTTGGAAGATTTGCTTAGAGAAAACCTTCACTTTCTAGAAAGAACATTAGAGGAAGACTAGAGTATATTTATGAACTTCTAGACAAAGCCCAGGACTTCAGGAGATTTGCATAGATGGGGCAAAGATAGTGTTAGCTGGATCCAGTACCAAGATACATGTCTGTAGAAAAACAGACAGCAATTCATCATCAGAACTGTAAAGCATGGTGGTGGCAATGGGAAAACATTCTTTATTGTATTCTTCATTATACTGGAGTGCACTTTAGGATAATATGAGACCATCTGACACTATATCGCAGCTCAATTAAAAGTGAACCTTGAAACATGACAATGACCCTAAACATTCTAGTAATGGAACGACTTAAAAATGTAATGGCAAGTCAAAGAAAAATCTAAGTTCCATCAATAAATTATTTGAATTCTACTTAAAGTTTTTCTACCAAAAAGAATAATACAAAATATAAGAGACATAGTCACAGCTGCTTTTTCCACAAAATAATATGCTGTATTTCTTTTTTTTTTTTTTTTTTTTTTTTACTGAACCGGTGACTGCAAAGTACATTTAAAACATTTTATTTATGTTCATCTACATCACTGTTAGGTTTATATAAAGTTTGAATGAACATGAGATATTGACATGTCCACATAGTGTTAAAAAACAAATCAACAGCAACTTTCTGAAGCAAAGTTGCTAGAAAAGTAGAGGCTGCAAAATCTTTACTGTGCACCTTTTTCAATAGTTATACCTTAATTTGGTTAAGCATCTGACTGCCATTTTGTTTACCTTCATGTGATATTACCAGATTTTTCTTTTTGTTGAGGCCAGAACTTGTTTTCCTAAAAACTCAGCTAACTACGATCTTTTATTGTGCTTTTCACAAATAAATAATTGTAATAGCTAAAAACATAAAAAAATATAATAAAAAAGGATAGCAAACAAGAGTTTACAAACAAAATCTAGGACAGTAGAGTACCGTATTTACCGTGTCAGCCATCAGTTATGATACCATTTATTTGTAATTTTTTTAAAAAGTCAAAGAGTAATCTTTTGGGTCAACATGTAAATCTTTTTAAAGACCTATTTCCTAATAATCTGGCTCGGGCAAAGAATAAAGGTTCATACACACTTTAGGTTAAACTCAATCCAGTGGGTCACTAAAGACCACCTCAGTATGGTATACGTCGGTGAGAGATCTGGTGGATCATCTCACCCAAGTGCAGATCAACACTATTGCTCTCTCTCTTGCTCTGTCCCACCTCCATCATGGTTACAAACTATTGCTTAGGGAATTGTGTCCTAATCCCTGCTGGGGAACAGTAATCTAAAGCAGGGATCCTCCTCAACCCTGGTCCATAGCATGGTGGTGGTCCATGGGCTGTTTTGAGACAGTCAACGAGCCTGGCCTCTCTCTGTATTGTCTGTCATGCAGAGCAGTGCACAGCCGAGCATCACCAGGTACTCCATCCTCTCCTTACAGCAGTCAGATGCCATGCTTCAGAGTGGACATCAGAGAGGAGCTACAGCAAAAAATGCAGTTTCATTTGACTCAAAGTGATCCAGTTCCCATTCAATGTTATTACGGTGCTTGTGCATTCTAGTAACAGTAATGGGTGCAGTACCAATTATGAGCTGAAAGCCATACGTGCCGCAGCCCTGCCATTGTTCTAATAAGTTATTAAACTGAACCCTAGGTGAAAATAAACTGATGAGATAAACAATTGTATTTCTCCTCCTACTCCTAAAAATGTTTTTTTTTTCTTTTAGATATCCCATGGTTTTATTGTATATTTAAACATTTACAACGTAGATTGAATGTTTTGTTGTCTCTGCTCAGTGGCAGACTATTAAGTGTATTTAAATGAAAATGCATGAACTATTGACCTTTTTCTATTTCCCCCGGCTCTCAGAAGTTGTATCCTGCCAGGAAAACTTTTATGGCTGTAATTTGCTAATCAGTGATATTTACTATATTCCGGACAAGACAGGAGCTGTCACTGCCATGCCTAAAAATTAACTCTTTTAGGCAGAAAAATAAAATAAGTAAAGCAGCCTGGCTATTAATATGTTTTGCTCTGTACATACACGTGTTTATTTCGTCATGTCACATATCGCCTCGGATATACTATAACTTCTGCTGATCACTGTGCACACTGTTTTTTTTTGTCAAGCAATGTTGCATTTTTAGCAAGTAAGACCAATTTTACTTTCATCTACTTGGAATAGACCCTTTTAGCGACATTGCTGTGAAGGTTAACCGTAAATAGACTTGTTGTACATGACACTACCAGCCAAGTCACCTGATCCACTGAGATTGCAGATTCAGGAAGATTGAGTCACTGAACATATGATGATGATTATTAGTAATATTATTAGTGTAAAAGTAGTAATAAGTTATTTTCACTAGGTGAGTTTGTCTTTAAAAGACAACTATCACAAAATTGCAAAATTTAAAATATATGTAAAAACATACAAATAAGAAGTACCATATTTTTTGGACTATAAAACACTCCTGACCAGAGGTGGCTTTAATGTACATGGGGCCTGTGTCTGTGGAAACACACACTCTATATAGGTTAGATAGGTAGGTGCCTACAGTATAGTTTAGATAAGTAGGTGCCCCCAGTACAGGTTAGATAGGTAGGTGCCTCCAGTATAGGTTAAATAGGTAGGTGCCCCGCAGTATAGATTAGGTAGGTGTCCCGCAGTATAGATTAGATAGGTGCCTGCAGTATAGATTAGATAGGTAGGTGCCCCACAGTATAGATTATAGGTGCCTGCAGTATAGATTAGGTAGGTTGGTGCCCCGCAGTTTAGCATAGGTAGGTGCCTGCAGTACAGATTAGATAGGTGCCTGCAGTATAGATTAGATAGGTTGTGCCCCGCAGTATAGATTAGATAGGTGCCTGCAGTATAGATTAGATAGGTTGTGCCCCGCAGTATAGATTAGATAGGTGCCTGCAGTATAGATTAGTTAGGTAGGTGCCCCGCAGTACAGATTAGATAGGTGCCTGCAGTACAGATTAGATAGGTAGGTTCCCCCGCAGTATAGATTAGATAGGTGCCTGCAGTATAGATTAGATAGGTAGATGCCCCGCAGTATAGATTGTAGGTGCCTGCAGTATAGATTAGTTAGGTTGGTGCCCCGCAGTATAGCATAGGTAGGTTCCTGCAGTACAGATTAGATAGGTGCCTGCAGTATAGATTAGATAGGTTGTGCCCCGTAGTATAGATTATAGGTGCCTGGAATGTGTAATGGTTAAGGGCTCTGCCTCTGACACAGGAGACCAGGGTTCGAATCTCGGCTCTGCCTGTTCAGTAAACCAGCACCTATTCAGTAGGAGACCTTAGGCAAGTCTCCCTAACACTGCTACTGCCTATAGAACGCGTCCTAGTTGCTGCTGCTCTGGCACTTTGAGTCCGCCAGGAGAAAAGCGCGATATAAATGTTATCTGTCTATCTATCTGTCTTGTGCCTGCAGTATAGATTAGTTAGGTAGGTGCCCCGCAGTACAGATTAGATAGGTGCCTGCAGTATAGATTAGATAGGTAGGTGCCCCACAGTTTAGAATAGACAGGTAGGTGCCCCGCAGTATAGATTAGATAGGTAGGTGCCCCGCAGTATAGATTAGATAGGTAGGTGCCCCGCAGTATAGATTAGATAGGTGCCTGCAGTATAGATTAGTTAGGTAGGTGCCCCGCAGTATAGATTAGATAGGTGCCTGCATTACAGATTAGATAGGTAGGTAGGTGCCCCGCAGTATAGATTAGGTAGGTACCCCGCAGTATAGATTAGATAGGTGCCCGCAGTATAGATTAGATAGGTAGGTGCCCCGCAGTATAGATTAGATAGGTGCCTGCAGTACAGATTAGATAGGTGCCTGCAGTATAGATTAGATAGGTAGGTGCCCTGCAGTACAGATTAGATAGGTGCCTGCAGTATAGATTAGATAGGTAGGTGCCCCGCAGTATAGATTAGATAGGTACGTGCCCCACAGTACAGATTAGATAGGTAGGTGCCCCACAGTATAGATTAGATAGGAGCCTGCAGTACAGATTAGATAGGTGCCTGCAGTATAGATTAGATAGGTAGGTGCCCCACAGTATAGATTAGATAGGTAGCTGCCCCACAGTATAGATTAGATAGGTGCCTGCAGTATAGATTAGATAGGAGCCTGCAGTATAGATTAGATAGGAGCCTGCAGTATAGATTAGACAGGTCGGGGCTCTGCAGTACAGGTTAGACAGGTAGGTAGGTCCCCCACACTATAGATTAGGTAGGTACCCCGCAGTATAGATTAGATAGGTGCCTGCAGTATAGATTAGATAGGTGCCTGCAGTATAGATTAGACAGGTAGGTGCCCTGCAGTACAGGTTAGATAGGTAGGTGCCCTGCAGTATAGATTAGATAGCTGCCTGCAGTATAGATTAGATAGGTGCCTGCAGTATAGATTAGACAGGAAGGTGCCCTACAGTATAGATTAGATAGGTAGGTGCCCTGCAGTACAGGTTAGATAGGTAGGTAGCTGCAGCGGTGGGGAGAGAGCGGGCATAGTAGTTAAAACTCACCTGTCTTCCGCTGATGCTCACAGCTTCCATCTCTTTCCTGTCCCGGCATCTGTGTATTGGTAACAGCGCCCCCTTGTGGTGACATGCGGTCACGTCATCACAGGGGGCGCTATTACCAATACGTCAGATGCCGGGACAGGAAAGAGATGGAAGCTGTGAGCATCAGCGGAAGACAGGTGAGTTTTAACTACTATGCCCGCTCTCCCCACCACTGCAGAGAGTGCGGGTCCTCTTCAGGCGCGGGGCCTGGTGTGATTGCCCCACTTGCCACCCCCAAAGGCCGGCTCTGCTCCTGACCATAAGTCACACCTAGATTTAGAGGACAAAAAACAGGGGAAAAATATATACTAAACCTGGTGCATCCATGATGAAGGGGCATCATGTGGATTATGCCCCCTTTGTACCTAATGCCCCCTTGTACCTCTTGTGTCTCCCTGTGTCCTCCTCTGTCCCCCTTGTGTCCTCCTGTGTCCCCCTTGTGTCCGCCTCTGTCCCCCTTGTGTCCTCCTCTATGCCCCTATGTGTACTCCTGTGTCCTCCATTTGTCCCCCTGTGTCCTTCTCTGCATAGGCACAGTATAGGGAGTCCCCAACACTGTAGCAGATTAGAGGTTCACATTGACAGGCGTTCACAAGTCAGAAACTCCCTGCATTTGGACTATAAAATGCAGTCACTTTTTACCCCACTTTTGGGGGAGAAAAGTTGAGTCTTATAGTAAAAAAACAAACAGTTTGTTATTTCCAGAGTAAAATGAGCCATAAATTATTTTTCTCCTATGTTGCTGTCACTTTCAGTAGGAAGTAGAAAACTGACATATCAGACAGGTTTTGGATAAGCCCATCTCCTAATGGTGGTTTTCTCAGGGTTTTCTTTATTTGCAGTAGAGTTGGGCCGAACGGTTCGCCTGCGAACGGTTCCATGCGAACTTCAGTGGTTCGCGTTCGCGTCCCGCAGGCGAACCTTTGCGGAAGTTCGGTTCGCCCCATAATGCACATGGAGGGTCAACTTTGACCCTCTACATCACAGTCAGCAGGCCCAGTGTAGCCAATTAGGCTACACTAGCCCCTGGAGCCCCACCACCCCTTATATAAGGCAGGCAGCGGCGGCCATTACGGTCACTCGTGTGCCTGCATTAGTCAGAGTAGGGCGAGCTGCTGCAGACTGTCTCTCAGGGAAAGATTAGTTAGGCTTAGCTTGTTCCTGTCTGGCTGCATACCTGTTCTGTGAACCCACCACTGCATACCTGTGCTGTGAACCCACCACTGCATACCTGTGCTGTGAACCCACCACTGCATACCTGTTCTGTTCAGTGGACCCGCCACTGTATACCTGTTCATTGAACCCACCACTGCATACCTGTGCTGTGAACCCACCACTGCATACCTGTGCTGTGAACCCACCACTGCATACCTGTGCTGTGAACCCACCACTGCATACCTGTGCTGTGAACCCACCACTGCATACCTGTGCTGTGAACCCACCACTGCATACCTGTGCTGTGAACCCACCACTGCATACCTGTTCTGTTCAGTGGACCCGCCACTGTATACCTGTTCTGTTTAGTGAACCCGCCACTGCATACCTGTTCTGTTCAGTGAACCCACCGCATCAGTGCGCATACCTGTTCTGTTCAGTGGACCCGCCACTGCATACCTGTTCTGTTTAGTGAACCGCCACTGTATACCTGTTCTGTTTAGTGAACCGCCACTGTATACCTGTTCTGTTTAGTGAACCCGCCACTGCATACCTGTTCTGTTCAGTGAACCCACCGCATCAGTGCGCATACCTGTTCTGTTCAGTGGACCCGCCACTGCATACCTGTTCTGTTTAGTGAACCGCCACTGTATACCTGTTCTGTTTAGTGAACCGCCACTGTATACCTGTTCTGTTTAGTGAACCCGCCACTGCATACCTGTTCTGTTCAGTGGACCCGCCACTGCATACCTGTTCTGTTTAGTGAACCCGCCACTGCATACCTGTTCTGTTCAGTGGACCCGCCACTGTATACCTGTTCTGTTTAGTGAACCCGCCACTGCATACCTGTTCTGTTCAGTGGACCCACCGCATCAGTGCGCATACCTGTGCAGTTAAGTGAACCCGCCACTGCATACCTGTTCTGTTCAGTGAACCCACCGCATCAGTGCGCATACCTGTGCAGTTAAGTGAACCCGCCACTGCATACCTGTTCTGTTCAGTGAACCCACCGCATCAGTGCGCATACCTGTGCAGTTAAGTGAACCCGCCACTGCATACCTGTTCTGTTCAGTGAACCCACCGCATCAGTGCGCATACCTGTGCAGTTAAGTGAACCCGCCACTGCATACCTGTTCTGTTCAGTGAACCCACCGCATCAGTGCGCATACCTGTGCAGTTAAGTGAACCCGCCACTGCATACCTGTTCTGTTCAGTGAACCCACCGCATCAGTGCGCATACCTGTGCAGTTAAGTGAACCCGCCACTGCATACCTGTTCTGTTCAGTGGACCCGCCACTGCATACCTGTTCTGTGAACCCGCCACTGTATACCTGTTCTGTTCAGTGAACCCACCGCATCAGTGCGCATACCTGTGCAGTTAAGTGAACCCACCTACCTACGTGAGTGCACGCAGTGTGATATACCACTCCGTGCATACCCGATATGGACAAAACAGGTAGAGGAAGAGGTAGTGGCAGAGCCAGAGGAAGGCCACCCGGCAGGTCTGCGCGAGGTCGTGTAAATGTAATTTCGTGTGGACCTGGCCCACAGTACAGTGCTCGGAAGAAGGCACGTCCCATCACCTCCCAAGATTGTCAGGACGTGGTTGAGTATTTAGCGACACAGAACACCTCATCTTGCTCAGCCACCAGTGCTACTACTAGCACCACTTCCGCTGCATTTGACACTTCGCAAGAATTATTTAGTGGTGAAATCACTGATGCACAGCCATTGTTGTTACAGCCAGATGAATTTTCACCAGCTCATATGTCTGAGTTACGCGGCAACATTATGGATGTAACGTGTAAGGAGGATGAAGGACCTACTGATGTTGGTGCATGTTTGGATTTGTCTGAGGCAAGCGAAGCTGGGCAGGATGATTACGATGATGACGATGATAGGGATCCACTGTATGTACCCAATAGAGGAGATGAAGAGGGGGACAGTTCAGAGGGGGAGTCAGAGAGTAGGAGGAGGAGAGAAGTTGCTGAAAGAAGCTGGGGCAGCTCTTCGTCAGAAACAGCTGGTGGCAGTGTCCGGCACCATGTATTGCCACCTATGTACAGCCAGCCAACTTGCCCTTCAGCATCAGCTGCTGAGGTCCCCATAGTGCCCACATCCCAGGGTGTCTCAGCGGTGTGGAAATTTTTTAATGTGTGTGCCTCAGATCGGACCAAAGCCATCTGCTCGCTCTGCCAACAAAAATTGAGCCATGGAAAGGCCAACACTCACGTAGGGACAAGTGCCTTACGAAGGCACCTGGAGAAAAGGCACAAACAGCAATGGGATGGCCACCTGAGCAAAAGCAGCAGCAGCACACAAAAGCAAAGCCACCCTCCTTCTCCTCTTCCTCCTCCATCAGGTGCATTATCTGCTTCTGCCGCTTTCTCCCTTCCACCTTCACAGGCACCCTCCTCCACTCCGCCTCTGCCCTTGAGCGCTTCCTGCTCCTCTGCCCACAGCAGCAGTCAGGTGTCCGTGAAGGAAATGTTTGAGCGGAAGAAGCCAATTTCGGCCAGTCACCCCCTTGCCCGCCGTCTGACAGCTGGCGTGGCGGAACTGTTAGCTCGGCAGCTGTTACCATACCGGCTGGTGGACTCTGAGGCCTTCCGTAAATTTGTGGCCATCGGAACACCGCAGTGGAAGATGCCAGGCCGCACTTATTTTTCGAGAAAGGCCATACCCCAACTGCACCGTGAAGTTGAGAGGCAAGTGGTGTCATCTCTTGCGAAGAGCGTTGGGTCAAGGGTACACCTGACCACGGATGCCTGGTCTGCCAAGCACGGGCAGGGCCGCTACATTACCTACACAGCCCATTGGGTGAACCTGGTGGTGAACGATGGCAAGCAGGGCGCAGCGGACCAAATTGTGACACCTCCACGGCTTGCAGGCAGGCCTCCTGCCACCTCCTCTCATCCTGCTACATGCTCTTCGCTGTCCTCCTCCTCCTTGGCTGAGTGGCAGTTCTCCTCTCCAGCTACACAGCCCCAGCTCCGCAGGGCCTATGCTGCATGCCAGGTACGACGGTGTCACGCCATCTTAGACATGGCTTGTCTCAAAGCGGAGAGTCACACTGGAGCAGCTCTCCTGGCTGCTCTTAAGAAACAGGTGGATGAGTGGCTGACCCCGCACCACCTGGAGATAGGCAACGTGGTGTGCGACAACGGCAGCAATCTGCTTGCCGCTTTGCATATGGGGAAGCTGACACACATACCCTGCATGGCACATGTCATGAATCTAGTGGTTCAAAGATTTGTGGCAAAGTACCCTGGCTTAGCGAATGTCCTGAAGCAGGCCAGGAAGTTCTGTGGGCATTTGAGGCGGTCTTACACAGCCATGGCACGCTTTGCGGAAATTCAGCGCAAAAACAACATGCCGGTGAGACGCCTCATTTGCGATAGCCCGACTCGCTGGAACTCGACCCTGCTCATGTTCTCCCGCCTGCTAGAACAGAAGAAAGCCGTGACCCACTACCTCTACAACTGGAGTAGAATGAAACAGTCTGGGAAGATGGGGATGTTCTGGCCCGACAACTGGACACTGATGGAGAATGCATGCAGGCTCATGCGGCCGTTTGAGGAGGTGACCAACCTGGTGAGCCGCAGTGAGGGCACCATCAGCGACTTAATTCCCTACGCTTACTTCTTGGAGCGTGCTGTGCGTAGAGTGGCGGATGAAGCTGCGAATGAGCGTGACCAGGAACCGTTACGGCAGGAACAGGCATGGGACCAATTTTCATCAGACCCAGCTGTTTCCTCAACACCTGCGGCAGCACAGAGGGGGGAGGAGGAGGAAGAAGAGAAGTCGTGTGCAGAAGACGAATCAGACTCAGAGGATGATGAGCAAGGTGTTTCTTTGGGGGAGGAGGAGGAGGGGACAGCGGCAGGAAAACAACCTCAGCAGGCATCGCAAGGGGCTTGTGCTGCTCAACCTTCCCGTGGTATTGTTCGCGGCTGGGGGGAGGAGGTTGACTTACCTGACGTCACTGAGGAAGAGCAAGAGGAGATGGAGGGTACTGGATCCGACTTTGTGCAGATGTCGTCTTTTATGCTGTCCTGCCTGTTGAGGGACCCCCGTATAAAAAACCTCAAGGGGAATGAGCTGTACTGGGTGGCCACACTACTAGACCCTCGGTACAGGCACAAAGTGGCGGACCTGTTACCAACTCACCGGAAGGTGGAAAGGATGCAGCACATGCAGAACCAGCTGTCAACTATGCTTTACAATGCCTTTAAGGGTGATGTGACGGCACAACGCCAGCAAGGTACCACTGCCACTAATCCTCCTCCCGTGTCCACGCAGTCAAAGACAGGACGCTCCAGCGATCTCATGGTGATGTCGGACATGCGGACGTTCTTTAGTCCAACGCCTCGCCGTAGCCCTTCCGGATCCACCCTCCACCAACGCCTGGAACGGCAGGTAGCCGACTACCTGGCCTTAAGTGTGGATGTAGACACTGCTGTGAACAGCGATGAGGAACCCTTGAACTACTGGGTGCGCAGGCTTGACCTGTGGCCAGAGCTGTCCCAATTTGCCATCCAACTTCTCTCCTGCCCTGCCGCAAGCGTCCTCTCAGAAAGGACCTTCAGCGCAGCTGGAGGCATTGTCACAGAGAAGAGAAGTCGCCTAAGTCACAAAAGTGTTAAGTACCTCACCTTTATCAAAATGAATGAGGCATGGATCCCGGAGGGCTGCTGCCCGCCCCAAGACTAAGTCAGTCCCCGCACATACAGCATCTCTGCCTGCACGCCGTGTGACTGGCTGCCTGGCCTGCCCCAAGAAGACTAAGTCGCTCCCAGTCCCTCCACACAGCATGTCTGCCTGCAGGCCGCTTGACTACCTTCTCCGCCACCACCAACAGGGTCCGGGACTCCAGGCGGATTGCTGAATTTTTTAGGCCGCTGCTAGCAGCGGCCGCTGTAATAATTTTTCGGGTGCGTGTACATGACTGCCTAATTTTTCTGGCTGCACTGCGGGCAGCTGCAACAACAAAAGAAAAGGCATGTACATGCGCCCATTCCCCTTCGTGATCATTACCTTGCCGTGGTGAAGGGGCTTGCGTATCACAATGGAGCAATGACCGGCGCCTAGATGAGTGTCTCGGGGGGCACACCCACGATAATAAGGTCGTTGCCTCATTGTGGTCAGACCAAATTTGATCAGCTGGACAGTCACTGTTCTGTCACTCAGCTACATCAGCCAGGTGACCATGACCATATGGGCTGTAAAGCCACCAAAACCTGCACTCTCGCCATGGTGCGCACCAGTAAAGCACGGCCGTCACTACACAAACAGCTGTTTGCGGTGCGTTACACGATGAGTTTGGTGTGTCAGTGTGAAGCAGTACCTTAATTACACTACCTGATTGATGTATACACATGCAAGATGTTTGAAAGCACTTTAGGCCTGTCATTTAGCATTCAATGTGATTTCTGCCCTTAAAACGCTGCTTTGCGTCAAATCCAGATTTTTCCCGGGGACTTTTGGCATGTATCCCACTCCGCCATCCCCCCCTCCAGGTGTTAGACCCCTTGAAACATCTTTTCCATCACTTTTGTGGCCAGCATAATTATTTTTTTTTTTCAAAGTTCGCATCCCCATTGAAGTCTATTGCGGTTCGCGAACTTTAACGCGAACCGAACCTTTCGCGAAAGTTCGCGAACCCGGTTCGCGAACCGAAAATCGGAGGTTCGGCCCAACTCTAATTTGCAGAAGCACTTAGTATATAGCAGTTGCTCCGTTCAACTGCCAAAACAGTGTGCTGCAAGTCGGAAGGCTGGCCAGCATTTTTGCATAAACCCTTTTCATTGAGGGTCTTTATAAAGAATAAAGGCCATACATGAAGAGCTAGCCTAGTCCAAAACCTGTCCGCTCTGTCAGATTTGTATTACCTACTGTAAGGCTTTGTTCACATCTAAAATCGAAATTGCTTTTCTTTTTTCCCCCCTTACGGCGCTCCACTGCGCGGTACGATTTTGTGCAAAGCGCTTTTGCAGAGAGATTCAGTTTTTTCCACTTCCTGACGTCAGTCAGGAAGTGAACTCTTTGACCCGGAAAAGAATAAAAAACAATGTATTTATTCTTAAAAGACGCGAACGCAATCGCCGGATTAAAAAAAATACTATTCGTGTGCGTTTTGCGTTTTTTTCTATACCTTCCATTGTAGCAAAATCCCCCCGAAAATGGTACATGCAGCGCTTTTGTGAACGGAAAGCAGAAGAAACGCACTGATATGAACTATCCCATAAGGATTCGTTGCACAAGGTATTTTAGGACGTTTTTCAAAGTCACCGGTGCTCAAAAAAAGCGCAAACACCCTAGGTGTGAACAAGCCCTCAGTGACAGCAAATTAGGTGAAAAGTAATTTATGGCTCATCTTACTCTGGAAGACACGTGCTTTGTATTTGTATGTGTTTACATGTATATTACATTTTACATTTTTACGCGATAGTGGTACTTTAATTCAGAAGCAAAAGGCAACTGTCAGTCATTCTGAAGTATAGTTTTTTCTTTATTTTACAAATCCCATTCTTAGCAGGTTGGTCTTGGTTGACAAAATAGTATTATGTGCTTCCTGCCCATCTTGCATGAAAGGGCCCATGCTTTACAACACACAGCCTGACCTTCAAATCCTACCAATCCCTCCGTTATTAGTTACAGAATGTTGTTAGCTACAACGCCCCAGTGCCTGGCATCAATGGCTGCTTGTCTGCTCTGACCGTGAACACATAACAGTGTTGTTTCCTGCTGCCCCGATAGCATCAGTTGAGCCCTTCGCTGTACTGAGAGCAGAAACAGCTGAATTTAACCACAGCAGCTTGTCTGAAGCCTCAACATGAAAGAGATTTACTTCCCAAACTGATGTGGTATAAAGAGGATATGCAGCGGTTTTTGGAGAGTGGCAAACACAGATTTCTTTGCTGCCATTTGGGCCTGTGCCCAAAGCGCTTAAATCCCCTGCACTAGTATAAGGAAGGGGATACGCTAAAACCCTTAATATTTCAATCGCGAATATGAACACAGCCAGATGCAGGGAAGAGATGAAAAATCAGCGTGCAGCTGTATTCCACAACTGTTCCGAGGGAGGAAAAGATGAATTTACAGAGGTTAACTGGACAGCTGTTCTGTAATTCCAACAGCTCCTATATTTAGAATATTCTCTGCTAGCTATCACACATTAAAAAGACTCACTCTCTAAAAGCTGTGGAGTGTCTTTAGGGAACACAAAAAAACATCTTGTTTGGAATGAGGATCCGTGTGTCGGAGCACCAAAGTACGTCTCTAAGAGCATTTATCTATCATTTTATTAGCTGCCGGAGCGCACACCGTACACTTTTTTTGTGTTTGAAAACTGTTTCTCGCACAAAAGGTAGGAGAGAGATGGACTAACTGGCCTCTTGGTGATATAGTTATTTGTTTTATTGCCAGAAATCTACACACGGAGCAATTAACTCTCTGCTCTAATTCTAATCCTGTTAGTTTACCAAAACGAGGCATAAACAACAGTCTAATGACGCAGTCTCCTGACAGCTAATAAAGTCTTTTAGCAGATTCCGTTTATTCAGTAACTCACTCCAATGGTCTCCTTTTCAAAACATTGTTCTTTTTTACGGCTGTTAGTGCAGCAAGGGCTACATTAACAGTGCAGTGCAAAAAGACTATAAAGGGTTACTCAGTCAATATTGTTCTTCCAGTTTTTTTCTAGATTTTTGAGAATTAAATAAACTCCAGCTAACCTAATTACTACCTCTGACTCCCCCTAATAATTAAAGGGACTCAGAGATGAGTCTCCCTTTTTTTTCTTACCTACCCGGGTCTTCCTCCAGCCCGATAAGCATGGCTGTGTCCCTCGCCGTCCTCCTGCGATGTCCCGTACAGCCGCGGTGAGCCCCGGTCAGTGGCTCAGGGACGTCAGAGGTGGACCTTCTGCGCATGCGTGGACCTTCTGAGCATGCGTGGACCTTCTGAGCAAGCGCAGAAGGCCCCAGCTGACATTACTCAGTCAGACTGAGTCCGACTGAGCTGCATACCAGGAGTAGACGGCGGCTGAAAGAGTGATCGCAGGAGGACAGCAAGGGACACATCCATGCTTATGGGGCTGGAGGAAGCCCCGGGTAGGTAAAAAAAGGCAAGAAGACTCATCTTTGAATCTCTTTAAGCAAAACCTGAAGCAAAAATAAACTTATGAAATAATGAATTGCATGTATAGAACAGCTAAGAAATAGAACATTAGCTGCAAAGAAAAGAGTCTCATTGTTTTCCAGTACAGGAAGAGTTAAAAAAGAAACTTCAGTTATCTGTACAAAAGAGCCTCCTGAAGCACTGAGAGCTTGTTCACACTAAGGGCGCTTTTGGAGCTTCTGCCATTACACCCTATGAGAGTGTTCACATATGAGCGGTTCGATTCCGATCTGCTCACCAAAGCGCTGCCTGTACCATTTTTGGGGCGATTTACCTCAATGGAAGGTATAGAGAAATTGCAAAATGCTTGAAAAAGCGCTTTGTATAGCGATTTCTCCATCACTTTTAAGAATAAATACATTGTATTTATTCTTTTCCAGGTCAGGAAGTGTAAAAACAAATCGCTCTGCAAAAGCGCTTAGAAAAGCACTTTATAAAAAAAAAAAATCGCAATTGGCAGATAAGTGTCGGGAGACGCTAAAAATAATTGCGCACAAAATCGCAAAACGCTGGTGTCAGCGATTGCGATTTTAGATGTGAACAAGCCTAAAACAGCAAAGAAACAGTGATAGACAGCTTGAGATAAGGTTTTACTGCAGGAAAGTTCAAAGGGCCATTATTTCTGCTTTGTTATATAGTTGAAAAGAAAGTGTGCTTTTAAAACGGCAACTGTGACAAAATGATGCAATAATATATATATATATATATATATATATATATATATATATATATATATATATATATATATATATATATATATATATATATATATATATATATATATATATATATATATATATATATATATATATATATAACTAAGAAAAAAAAAATGAGACTCCGTTCTTTGCTGATTTGCATACTTGTTCAGGGTCTATGGCTACATGTAGTAGAAGCAGAGGATCAGCAGGACAGCCGGGTAGAGATGGCCCGAACTGTTTGCTAGTGAGAAGTATTCTGTGAATATCTGCTGTTCGCATTTGCGGCAAACAGCGAACAATTGGCGTGTTCGATTCACCCCCTATACATTATCATTAAGCTAAACTTTGACCCTTTACCTTACAGTCAGCAGACACATGGCAGCAAATCAGCTAGCACCCCTTCCTGGCTGCTGACTGTTAGTGAGAGCAGGGTCGCGTGTATCAAAAAAGGGTGCCTGGAAAAAAGGGCGCAGGATATAGCCAAAATTAGAAGTTGTAATGTAAAACAAAATGTTTCGTTTTTAGCTTGTAAACGAAAATGTATTGCTAAATAGGTTCAATAAACGGAAATTAAATGGCAAAATACCGTCTATAACAAAAAACAAAGGCTGAAATGAAACATCAAATAGTGTCTATAACAAAAAACGATATTTACACTTGTATTAAGCATAGTAATACAATGGTAGATTTTACAAGTATTTTACTGCAATTATACCTAACTGTAGGCTCAGACAAATCTCTCCATATCTCTACCCCTATCCCTAACCCCTAGATCCCCCCTTTGTGTAAATATACATAATTTAATAATTTGTATATATTACATATATTGTGCTGTAACTATACCTAACCCTACTCTCACACAGAACCCTCCCTGTACCTATCCCAAACCCCTAGACCCCCCTGGTGGTGCCTAACCCTAACCACCTCCCTGGTGGTGTATATTGTGCTGTAACTATACCTAACCCTACTCTCACACAGAACCCTCCCTGTACCTATCCCAAACCCCTAGACCCCCCTGGTGGTGCCTAACCCTAACCACCCCCCTGGTGGTGCCTAGCCCTACGACTCCCCTGGCGGTGCCTAACCCTAACCACCCCCCTGGTGGTGTCTAACCCTAACCACCTCCCTGGTGGTGCCTAACCCTAACCACCTCCCTGGTGATGCCTAACCCTAACCACCTCCCTGGTGGTGCCTAACCCTAACCACCCTCCTGGTGGTGCCTAACCCTTACCACCCCCTGGTGCTGCCTAACACTAAGACCCAACTGGTGGTGCCTAGCCCTAAAACCCCCTGAAGGTGCCTAACCCTTACCACCCTCCTGGTTTTGCCTAACCCTAACCACCCCCCTGGTGGTGCCTAATAGTGTTGGGCGAACAGTGTTCGCCACTGTTCGGGTTCTGCAGAACATCACCCTGTTCGGGTGATGTTCGGGTTCGGCAGAACACCTGATGGTGTTCGGCCAAACTGTTCGGCCATATGGCCGAACTAAGAGCGCATGGCCGAACGTTACCCGAACGTTCGGCTAGCGCTGTGATTGGCCGAACGGGTCACGTGTAGTGTTGGGCGAACATCTAGATGTTCGGGTTCGGGCCGAACATGGCCGAACTCCGAACATAATGGAAGTCAATGGGGACCCGAACTTCCGTGCTTTGTAAAGCCTCCTTATATGCTACATACCCCAAATTTACAGGGTATGTGCACCTTGGGAGTGGGTACAAGAGGAAAAATTTTTTAGCAAAAAGAGCTTATAGTTTTTGAGAAAATCGATTTTAAAGTTTCAAAGGGAAAACTGTCTTTTAAATGCAGGAAATGTCTGTTTTCTTTGCACAGGTAACATGCTTTTTGTCGGCATGCAGTCATAAATGTAATACATATAAGAGGTTCCAGGAAAAGGGACCGGTAACGTTAACCCAGCAGCAGCACACGTGATGGAACAGGAGGAGGGTGGCGCAGGAGGAGAAGGCCACGCTTTGAGACACAACAACCCAGGCCTTGCATGAGGACAAGAAGCGTGCGGATAGCAATTTGCATTTTGTCGCCATGCAGTCATAAATGTAATACAGATGAGAGGTTCAATAAACAGGGACCGGAAACGCTAACCCATCACAGATGTTCATTGTTCATGTTACTTGGTTGGGGTCCGGGAGTGTTGCGTAGTCGTTTCCAATCCAGGATTGATTCATTTTAATTTGAGTCAGACGGTCTGCATTTTCTGTGGAGAGGCGGATACGCCGCCGATCTGTGACGATGCCTCCGGCAGCACTGAAACAGCGTTCCGACATAACGCTGGCTGCCGGGCAAGCCAGTACCTCTATTGCGTACATTGCCAGTTTGTGCCAGGTGTCTAGCTTCGATACCCAATAGTTGAAGGGTGCAGATGGATTGTTCAACACAGCTACGCCATCTGACATGTAGTCCTTGACCATCTTCTCCAGGCGATCGGTGTTGGAGGTGGATCTGCACGCTTGCTGTTCTGTGTGCTGCTGCATGGGTGTCAGAAAATTTTCCCACTCCAAGGACACTGCCGATACCATTCCCTTTTGGGCACTAGCTGCGGCTTGTGTTGTTTGCTGCCCTCCTGGTCGTCCTGGGTTTGCGGAAGTCAGTCTGTCGGCGTACAACTGGCTAGAGGAGGGGGAGGATGTCAATCTCCTCTCTAAAGTCTCCACAAGGGCCTGCTGGTATTCTTCCATTTTGACCTGTCTGGCTCTTTCTTCAAGCAGTTTTGGAACATTGTGTTTGTACCGTGGATCCAGAAGGGTATAAACCCAGTAATTGGTGTTGTCCAGAATGCGCACAATGCGTGGGTCGCGTTCAATGCAGTCCTAGGCCGAAGAGGTCATAGCCTAGGGTCACAAAACCTGTTTATTTGGGCAATTTCAATGGTGGCGAGTCTGACGTACATAAATCGCAGCAATGGCCGTTAGCAACTTCTGAATCTCACGAAATGTCTCATGCAGGTAGAAGACATATTGTTAGACTTGGGCTCCAAAGATGGGTTCCCTACATCTCTGCAAACCAGAGTTACAGGGCTCCAAATTTGGTAAAATCCCCCATAGGCTTTCATTGGGCCTCCTATTTACAGTTCCAAAATCTCACATCTTTTCAAAGGGCAATTACCATATTTTTCGCCGTATAAGACGCTCCGGAATATAAGACGCACCTAGGTTTAGAGGGCAAAAACCAGGGAAAAAAAAAAAAAACCTTAACCTGGTGCGTCCATATTTCAGGAGCATCTTGTACATGACCTACCCCAAATGGTGACCTCATGTGTCCCAATGTGTCCTCCTATGTCCCCATGTCACCCCCAAGTGTCCTGCTGTCACCCCCCAAGTGTCCTGATGTTTGCCCCATGTGTCTGCCCCCAGTGTCCTGCTGTCACCCCCATGTGTCTGCCCCCAGTGTCCTGCTTTCACCCCCATGTGTCTGCCCCCAGTGTCCTGCTTTCACCCCCATGTGTCTGCCCCCAGGGTCCTGCTTTCACCCCCGTGTGTCTGCCCCCATGTGTCTGCCCCCAGGGTCCTGCTGTCACCCCCATGTGTCTGCCCCCAGGGTCCTGCTGTCACCCCCATGTGTCTGCCCCCAGGGTCCTGCTGTCACCCCCATGTGTCTGCCCCCAGTGTCCTGCTTTCACCCCCATGTGTCTGCCCCCAGGGTCCTGCTTTCACCCCCATGTGTCTGCCCCCATGTGTCTGCCCCCAGGGTCCTGCTGTCACCCCCATGTGTCTGCCCCCAGGGTCCTGCTGTCACCCCCATGTGTCTGCCCCCAGGGTCCTGCTGTCACCCCCATGTGTCTGCCCCCAGTGTCCTGCTTTTAACCCCATGTGTCTGCCCCCAGTGTCCTGCTTTCACCCCCATGTGTCTGCCCCCAGTGTCCTGCTTTCACCCCCATGTGTCTGCCCCCAGGGTCCTGCTTTCACCCCCATGTGTCTGCCCCCATGTGTCTGCCCCCAGGGTCCTGCTGTCACCCCCATGTGTCTGCCCCCAGGGTCCTGCTGTCACCCCCATGTACCCGCTGCGGCCATCTAATCCTCCCGCTGCGGCCATCTATTCCCCTCGCTGCCTGCCTCTGACCCCCTCCTGTGTGGTTGCGCCCCCCTCTATCCCCCGTGTGAGCAGCGGAGCGCCGGCAGCAGCTTACCTCTTCCATGTTGCCCGCCGCGATAGAAAACATCCGGCTTCTGTGGGCGGCTTCCTCTAGTGCCGGCTTGTAACGACGCGTCATTGATGACGCGTCATTACAAGCCGGCACTAGAGGAAGCTGCCCACAGAAGCCGGATGTCTTCATTCGCCGCGGGCAACATGGAAGAGGTAAGCTGCTGCCGGCGCTCCGCTGCTCACACGGGGGATAGGGGGGGGGGGCGCAACAACACAGGAGGGGGTCAGAGGCAGGCAGCGGGGGGATTAGATGGCCGCAGCGGGAGATTAGATGGCCGCGGCGGGGAGATAGGATGGCCGCAGCGGGGGGATTAGCTGGCGCTGCACACTCGGGGGACCCGACCACACAGGTGGGGGCAGGCAGCGGCGGCGGGGGGATTAGATTGCCACAGGCAGGGAATCCCCGATGACGGTGGGTCGCGGTTCGTATCGGCGGGCGTTCATAAGTCGGGGATTCCCTGCCTTTGCCGTATAAGACGCAGGGACTTTTTCACCCCATTTTTTTGGGAGAAAAAGTGCGTCTTATACGGCGAAAAGTACGGTACTCAGCAGTGGCAAATTTTCTAGCATTGTAGGGACCCTTAGGGGGAACATGACTGGTGAGTTTCGGGCCCCTAGGCCAAAGAGGTCATAGCCTAGGGTCACAAAAACCTGTTTATTTGGGCTATTTCAATGGTAGTGATGGTGACGTACATAAATCGCAGCAATGGCCGTTAGCAAATTCTGAATCTCACGAAATGTCTCATGCAGGTAGAAGACATATTGTTAGACTTGGATTCCAAAGATGGGGTCCCTACATCTCTGCAAACCAGAGTTACAGGGGTCCAAAATTGGTAAAATCCCCCATAGTATTTCATTGCCTCCCTATTTCACTTTCCAAAATCTCACATCTTTTCAAAGGGCAATGGCTCAGCAGTACCAAATTTTCTAGCATTGTAGGGACCCTTAGGGGAAACATGACTGGTGAGTTTCGGGCCCCTAGGCCGAAGAGGTCATAGCCTAGGGTCACAAAAACCTGTTTATTTGGGCTAATTCAATGGTAGTGATGGTGGCGTACATAAATCGCAGCAATGGCCGTTAGCAACGTCTGAATCTCACGAAATGTCTCATGCAGGTAGAAGACATATTGTTAGACTTGGATTCCAAAGATGGGGTCCCTACATCTCTGCAAACCAGAGTTACAGGGGTCCAAAATTGGTAAAATCCCCCATAGGATTTCATTGCCTCCCTATTTCACTTTCCAAAATCTCACATCTTTTCAAAGAGCAATGGCTCAGCAGTACCAAATTTTCTAGCATTGTAGGGACCCTTAGGGGGAACATGACTGGTGAGTTTCGGGCCCCTAGGCCGAAGAGGTCATAGCCTAGCCTAAGGGTCCCTACAATGCTAGAAAATTTGGTACTGCTGAGCCATTGCCCTTTGAAAAGATGTGAGATTTTGGAAAGTAAAATAGGGAGGCAATAAAATCCTATGGGGGATTTTACCAATTTTGGACCCCTGTAACTCTGGTTTGCAGAGATGTAGGGACCCCATCTTTGGAATCCAAGTCTAACAATATGTCTTCTACCTGCATGAGACATTTCGTGAGATTCAGATGTTGCTAACGGCCATTGCTGCGATTTATGTACGTCACCATCACTACCATTGAATTAGCCCAAATAAACAGGTTTTTGTGACCCTAGGCTATGACCTCTTCGGCCTAGGGGCCCGAAACTCACCAGTCATGTTCCCCCTAAGGGTCCCTACAATGCTAGAAAATTTGGTACTGCTGAGCCATTGCCCTTTGAAAAGATGTGAGATTTTGGAAAGTGAAATAGGGAGGCAATGAAATCCTATGGGGGATTTTACCAATTTTGGACCCCTGTAACTCTGGTTTGCAGAGATGTAGGGACCCCATCTTTGGAATCCAAGTCTAACAATATGTCTTCTACCTGCATGAGACATTTCGTGAGATTCAGACGTTGCTAATGGCCATTGCTGCGATTTATGTACGCCACCATCACTACCATTGAAATAGCCCAAATAAACAGGTTTTTGTGACCCTAGGCTATGACCTCTTCGGCCTAGGGGCCCGAAACTCACCAGTCATGTTCCCCCTAAGGGTCCCTACAATGCTAGAAAATTTGGTACTGCTGAGCCATTGCCCTTTGAAAAGATGTGAGATTTTGGAAAGTGAAATAGGGAGGCAATGAAATCCTATGGGGGATTTTACCAATTTTGGACCCCTGTAACTCTGGTTTGCAGAGATGTAGGGACCCCATCTTTGGAATCCAAGTCTAACAATATGTCTTCTACCTGCATGAGACATTTCGTGAGATTCAGACGTTGCTAACGGCCATTGCTGCGATTTATGTACGCCACCATCACTACCATTGAAATAGCCCAAATAAACAGGTTTTTGTGACCCTAGGCTATGACCTCTTTGGCCTAGGGGCCCGAAACTCACCAGTCATGTTCCCCCTAAGGGTCCCTACAATGCTAGAAAATTTGCCACTGCTGAGTAATTGCCCTTTGAAAAGATGTGAGATTTTGGAACTGTAAATAGGAGGCCCAATGAAAGCCTATAGGGGATTTTACCAAATTTGGAGCCCTGTAACTCTGGTTTGCAGAGATGTAGGGAACCCATCTTTGGAGCCCAAGTCTAACAATATGTCTTCTACCTGCATGAGACATTTCGTGAGATTCAGACGTTGCTAACGGCCATTGCTGCGATTTATGTACGTCAGACTCGCCACCATTGAAATTGCTCAAATAAACAGGTTTTGTGACCCTAGGCTATGACCTCTTCGGCCTAGGACTGCATTGAACGCGACCCACGCATTGTGCGCATTCTGGACAACACCAATTACTGGGTTTATACCCTTCTGGATCCACGGTACAAACACAATGTTCCAAAACTGCTTGAAGAAAGAGCCAGACAGGTCAAAATGGAAGAATACCAGCAGGCCCTTGTGGAGACTTTAGAGAGGAGATTGACATCCTCCCCCTCCTCTAGCCAGTTGTACGCCGACAGACTGACTTCCGCAAACCCAGGACGACTAGGAGGGCAGCAAACAACACAAGCCGCAGCTAGTGCCCAAAAGGGAATGGTATCGGCAGTGTCCTTGGAGTGGGAACATTTTCTGACACCCATGCAGCAGCACACAGAACAGCAAGCGTGCAGATCCACCTCCAACACCGATCGCCTGGAGAAGATGGTCAAGGACTACATGTCAGATGGCGTAGCTGTGTTGAACAATCCATCTGCACCCTTCAACTATTGGGTATCGAAGCTAGACACCTGGCACAAACTGGCAATGTACGCAATAGAGGTGCTGGCTTGCCCGGCAGCCAGCGTTATGTCGGAACGCTGTTTCAGTGCTGCCGGAGGCATCGTCACAGATCGGCGGCGTATCCGCCTCTCCACAGAAAATGCAGACGGTCTGACTCAAATTAAAATGAATCAATCCTGGATTGGAAACGACTACGCAACACTCCCGGACCCCAACCAAGTAACATGAACAATGAACATCTGTAATGGGTTAGCGTTTCCGGTCCCTGTTTATTGAACCTCTCATCTGTATTACATTTATGACTGCATGGCAACAAAATGCAAATTGCTATCCGCACGCTTCTTGTCCTCATGCAAGGCCTGGGTTGTTGTGTCTCAAAGCGTGGCCTTCTCCTCCTGCGCCACCCTCCTCCTGTTCCATCACGTGTGCTGCTGCTGGGTTAGCGTTACCGGTCCCTTTTCCTGGAACATCTTATATGTATTACATTTATGACTGCATGCCGACAAAAAGCATGTTACCTGTGCAAAGAAAACAGACATTTCCCGCATTTAAAAGACAGTTTTCCTTTTGAAACTTTAAAATCGATTTTCTCAAAAACTATAAGCTCTTTTTGCTAAATTTTTTTTCCTCTTGTACCCACTCCCAAGGTGCACATACCCTGTAAATTTGGGGTATGTAGCATGTAAGGAGGCTTTACAAAGCACAAAAGTTCGGGCCCCCATTGACTTCCATTATGTTCGGAGTTCGGGTCGAACACCCGAACATCGCGGCCATGTTCGGCCTGTTCGGCCCGAACCTGAACATCTAGATGTTCGCCCAACACTAGTGCCTAACCCTAAATCTCCCCTGGTGGTGCCTAATCATAACCATCCCCCTGGTGGTGCCTAACCCTAACCATTACCCTGGTGGTGCCTAACCCTAATCATCCCCACTGCACAAACACCCTTACACACATATACTGTAAACAATAATATATTTAATCCTTAAAATACTTCACTATAAATAACATGAATAGAATAATTTATATATATGTAATAGAATTAATAGCCTTAAAATCACGTACACATTAATAATATTATAAATAGAAAAAGGTATATATATATATATATATATATATATATATATATATATATATATATATATATATTAGAATAGATAGCCTTACAATCACGAACACATTAAAAATCTTAAAATAACGGTAATTTTAAAAGCGATATATTAGTAAGTTAATAAAACTCTAATTGATGCATTATAAGTGTAAAAAACAAAGTTAATATCAAAAGCGATGTATTTCTAATAGAACAAGGTTGAGAACGATATTTAAGCATTATACGTATGAAAACAAATTTTAAATGATAAAATAAGTGTAAACGAAAATTTACTTGTTACAGCCCTGAAATCGAAATTTAAAAACGGAAAAATAAGTAAAAGCTCCTATAAGCGAACTTTAACCACTTCACCACTGAGGTGTTTTACCCCTTGAACACCAGAGCAATTTTCACCTTTCAGTGCTCCTTCCATTCATTCGTCTATAACTTTATTATTACTTATCACAATGAAATTAACTATATCTTGTTTTTTCGCCACCAATTAGGCTTTCTTTAGGTGGGACATTATGCCAAGAATTATTTTATTCTAAATGTGTTTTAATGGGAAAATAGGAAAAAATGTGGGAAAAAATTATTATTTTTCAGTTTTCGGCCATTATAGTTTTTAAATAAAGCATGCTACTGTAATTAAAACCCATGAAGTATATTTGCCCATTTGTCCCGGTTATAAAAACGCTTAAATTATGTCCCTATCACAATGTTTGGCAACAATATTTTATTTGGAAATAAAGGTGCATTTTTTTCAGTTTTGCATCCATCCCTAATTACAAGCCCGCAGTTTATAAAGTAACAGTGTTATACCCTCTTGACATAAATATTTAAAAAGTTCAGTCCCTAAGGTAACTATTTATGTTTTTTTTTTTTATTGTATTTTTTTTTTTATTACAAAAAAAAAATAAATCGGGGAGTGTGGGAGGTAATGAGTTAATTTATTGTGTAAATGTAATGTTTGTATATGTAAAATGCTTTAGGGTGTAGTTTTACTATTTGGCCACAAGATGGCCACAGTGTGTTTGTTTACATGCGACCTGTAAGCGTCCGGAAGGACGCTTACAGGAAGCAGTAGGAGGCTGAGAAGATCACAACGATCGCGCTGTTTCTAATAGAAGCAGGGGATCATTGCGGGGGCTTAGATCAACGAACGGGAATGGATTTTCCCGTTCATTAATCTCCGGGCGAGCAGTCGGCTGCGTGCATGAGCGGCGGGAGCGCACGCACGAGCGGCAGGAGCGCGGACCGTGGCGGTAGCGCGGAAGGTACGGAGAAATTCATACTGCGGGGGGTTAAGTGGTTAAAAACGAAAAAATAAGTATAACACCTATATGTATGGCTGATATTGTGGTTATACCCCTCCCACAGTGTGATGTCATGACCATGGTCCCCACAGTTTGCTGTCTGTGATGCTTGTTGCTTTGTGGGAAATAACGGCTTTTTCTAACTGCCAAGCAAGCAATATCTCCCTCTGTGCATAGAACTCTAAGTAACGAACATTCTGTACAGATCACCTCACAGGACTAAAGATGTCACCACCTGTGACTCATATCAGAATGTAAATCAGGGAGAGGAAAGCTTTTACAATTGGCAAACACTGACTAAATAATCTATACATGAATATTGTAATAGATAAGCAATTGTATTCATTATTTTATTTTCACAACAGTTCCTCTATAAAAGGCATTTTATGTCTAAGGTGTGAACATATCACCTAAACAAACTTGACATTTGAAAAAGGGCCCTGGAGTCTGAGGTCAAGATTTAATTTTGCCAGGAGCTTGTGCTTTGCCTGAATGTGTCCATTCTTTATAAACTGACCTGCAGGATATGTGCAAGGCTATTTGTGCAGCTGGAATGTTGTATGTTTGTGCTGTAAAATGAATGTCTTGTAACTCTAGTCAAGAGCCTGAACTTAAAAAAACTTTTAAAAAAAATCTGCATTCCCTTTATTTGATTTTTTTAAATATAATAATATTTAAATCCTGAAATAGTTAAAAAAAAGTTAAAATAATATCCTGGAAAAAAGCTGAGAGCAGAGAGTTGTGTGTCAGTCCTGTAACCTCCAGGCACACACCTGGCAGTGGGTCAGATTACAGGCAGCCTTGTGCATTGCAGGTCAGGACCTATATGATGATAGGCCTCTAGCTCTCTGTACTGCTATGAAGCCAATATATATGGTAGTGCTACGAATGTAACATTACAGTAACACGCCCTTCAACTAAATTCTGACATTGTTTAAAAGTCAAGGAAATGTGTGCTCATAAATAATATATGAACATATGCAATAATGTTAGTTTACATGAGTTTTAATTTTACTTTATATAAGAGTGTTTTAGTACAACCGTAAATATGCCTTCTCTGTCATTCCCTTTACTGTACTAAGGGTCTCCTGAATCATCATATGCATAGAATGCTAGCATGATGTCACATATTGTACTAGAAACACATTATTTTCTGCAGCCTTATACAGGACCGGATCTAGACTTTTTGCTGCCTGAGTCAAACTTGTGAGGATGCGACTCCTCCCCCCCCCCCCCCCCCCAATTGGGAATGATTGCACAGCACTCAACCATTTCTCTGTTTGATTTAATGTTCTCACATGACATGCTGCAGCTCAACACAATAGAACACTGGCTGGCTGGGAGTCTGTGACAAACAAACTGCTCACCCTCAACCAGTCGGCTGTTCTCCATTCCTCCTTAGTCAGGACAGCAGTGCCACCTCCCCCCTTCTGCTGTGCAAGTCAAATGAGACAATGCTGCTCTTCTGCCTTCTTCCCTCCACACTCACTGTCAGACTCCTCACACGGCACAACAAGCTGCTTTTCCCCAATGATGACCTCTTCATCTAGCTCTCTTCTTGCTTCTCCTCCTACTCTGACTGCATGCTGTTAGTGTAAAAACAGTACAAACATACTGCACCAGTAATCTCTGCACCTGATGCAAATGTTTTACCTTGCTTCATGAGAGAACTGGCCCTGGCCTTGTAGTGTACACATGCTAGCTGGTTCTTGGCCAAGGTGGCCTGTTGCCGGTTCCCCACCCTCCCTGTTGCATTACCCAGAGATCTGGACTCTCAGCTGAATGCAAGCTGATCCTATTGTTCTCCTCTTTATCTCATTTGCACGGGGCAACTTCGTCACGTGCTGCCCCTCTCCATAGAACAAGAACGTGTTCCAATTAGGAATCATCAATGAGATGCAAATATTTCTGAGCTCATGCAGGATTGTGTAAATGTTTTATGCAAACATATGCAGCTTGAAACTGGACCAATCAAGTACCATCAAGGTTTACATTGATTGGTCCATTTTCAAGCTGCATATATTTGCATACAAATTTACATAATTCTACATGAATTTGTAAATATTTACATTTCATTGGTCATCCCTAGTTCCAATACTGTGCAGATGTACCTGAGGATGATCAGATAGATAACAGGCGTACGTACAAAAAGGGCGCCCGGACAAAAAGGGCGCGGGGTGTAAACTCTAATTAGTAATTAATCATGAATAGCGTTTATAAAAATAGTGTGCTTTATTTCATTTACAAAAACGTTTAACAAAATTATAAATCATTAAATAACGTTTATGAAATCGGAAATTGTGAAAACGTTAATCTTCCCTGTTTCAAAAGTTAAACTTATAATTAAGTTTATTAAAAAAACAATAATATATGTTTAATTGTTATAATTGTATATTATTGTGAATAACATTCATTTATGATTTGTTCTTATAATAAAATCTGAAAATATTCTTTATAACGATGATATAAATATAACTATGTTCGTAATAAGTGTTGTAAAACATTAGTAATTATTACTAAAATTTTACTAAAACGATACCTAAGCCTACTTTTACACAGAACCCTCCCTGTACCTATCCCTAACCCCTAGACCCCCCTGGTGGTGCCTAAACCTAAGACCCCCCCTGGTGGTGCCTAAACCTAAGACCCCTCTGGTGGTGCCTAAACCTAAGACCCCCCCTGGTGGTGCCTAAACCTAAGACCCCCCTGGTGGTGCCTAAACCTAAGACCCCCCTGTTGGTGCATAAACCTAAGACCCCCCTGTTGGTGCCTAAACCTAAGACCCCCCTGGTGGTGCCTAAACCTAAGACCCCCCTGCTGGTGCCTAAACCTAAGAGCCCCCTGGTGGTGCCTAAACCTAAGACCCCCCTGTTGGTGCCTAAACCTAAGACCCCCCTGTTGGTGCCTAAACCTAAGACCCCCCTGGTGGTGCCTAAACCTAAGACCCCCCTGGTGGTGCCTAAACCTAAGACCCCCCTGGTGGTGCCTAAACCTAAGACCCCCCTTTATTATGTGGATAATAATGTTTTACTAATTGTGGATGCAAAAAATACATTGCAATTTACGTTACGTACTGATCGCTTTATTTTTTGAATAATAATGTTTTACAAACAGTAAGGAATAAAACTTTAAACAATGTTTTAATTAGTTAAATAAGATAAATATGTTTAGTATTTTTATAAACGTTATTCGGCACGGGTGCATTTTATAAACGTAAATCACCACAAGCACACTTATAAATCATTAAAAATCTCCGGGCGCCGTTTGTAAACGTTATTTATGTCCGGCGCCTTTTTTCCTGCTCTGCGCCCATTAAACGTTATTTATTATGAGAGTGAATGGCGGCGCCCTTTTTGTCCACTAGCTGCCTGCGCCCTTTTTTCCCGCTTCCAGATAACAGACACTAAAAAGGCACAAAAATGATCATTGTACAGACATGCTGTTGGGGAAACCAAAGATTTTCCTTGTTTTAAGGGAAACCAAGGATTTTCTGTTGCTATTTTCTTGGCCAGTCACAGAAGGGGAGTCAGATAATGCCATGATTGCTATGTAGGAGATACATCTAAAGTGTGTATATAGCTCAATAACTAGTATAAAAGGGTATGTGCTAATTCTGTGGGTCTAACACTCCTCTTAAAGGGACACTGAGCAGTAAAAAAATCCCTGAAATCTGGACTTACCTGGGACTTCCTGCAGCCCCCGTAGCCCATGAGGTCCCCCCACATCCTCTTCGGCTCTTCCTTGGTCCCACTGGAGGCTCCAGTGATCCGGGGACTTCAGTGTGGGCCTCTCCCCCTCTGTAGCATCATCACGCTGGTCACCGTAAATATCCTGTGCATGAGCAGCTCAGTCTTTAGAGAACTGTAAATGCACAGGACTGGCGTGGTGATGCAACGGGTGCGCGACATGGGCAGGCACAGGTGACTTCAGTCGAAGTCGTTGTATTACCAGAGCAGCCAGCGGGGCCAATGAAGAGCCAAAGAGAGTGTGTGTGTGGGGGGGGGGGGGGGGGTCCTCGTGGGGTACGGGGGGCTGGAGGAAGTCCAGATTTCAGGTTTTTTTTTTTACTGCTCAGAGTCCCTTTAAGGTTTCAAAGTGTCCATGGATTGAAAAATGTTAAGAATCAGTCACTCACAGTATATGGATCAAATAAACATAATCCCTTTCTAAACACGAAATAAGATTCATAACTGGCAAAATATTTGGCCATCACGCCCCTAACAGCATTTAAAATATGGTGCAGCCTAATATACATCTAGGAAACATGTTTGGTGTTCTGTTATATTGCTTGCCATAACCATTCACAACAAGAACCGGCGTGGGATGTCAGCCAATGACATCTGGCTGACATCCAGCATAGAACCGCCTCCCTCCCCTGAGTCAAATCATTACTACAGCCTAAGCCTTTAGGCTGTCCAGCTCAGTCCTTATGGGTTGTTGACCTGCCTAAGTTTTAGCTTTTCCTAATTAACATATAATCAAGCAATTAGCTTGGCTACATGTATTGCTCATTAAGGACTGCCCAATAATCTGGACCATTGCTTGCCAGATCCAGGATTTTAATTTATTGAAGCTAGAGGCTCTAAGCAGAGAACGATTCCACCGTCTGCTGACATAGGACAGATTTAGGCACATCCACTGTGTGTATACATTACCCGTGTAATTCCAACTAAAAGCATAAATACAGCTTCATTTCCCCATTCTGAAGCTCAACATCTGCGGCAGAAAGTAAAAGTAAAATTCAATCAGTGTAAGGAGAATAGACTCGCAGGAGATGCTATCGAACCAGATGTTTCAGCTGCTAACAGAAAGCTTCGCAAAGCAACATCTGTAATATTTTCCATCTTGTAAAACCAGCCACTGGTAAAACAGAATCATTCAATTTCCTACCAACTATACACATTTGGCTATTTTATGTTATTACTTTCTCTCTTCTTTTGTTTTGTCTTCTTTAGTAAAGGGGTGAGGAGCTGCAACAGTATATGGAGAGATGAACAATTGCGTTCTTTACCTCTTAAAGAAAAATAGCTAGGCTAATCGCAATTCCTGCATGTGTAATATTTGTGGGGTGACAAGCTTAAACCTTAACTTTAAGGGTTAAACTATTGACATTTAAAAAGGATCTAAACTCAGAACTTCCTCTCTGCACTAAAGGATAAGCAACAGCATAATCACCTTTAACCACTTAAGCCTTCAGTCGTTTTTCACCTTATGCATCCGAGCAATTTTCACCTCCCATTAATCCGCCAATAACTTTATCACTAATTATCACAATCAATTGATCTATATCTTGTTTTCTTCCGCCACCAATTAGGCTTTCTTTGGGTGGTGCATTTTGCTAAGAATTATTTTTTTCTAAATGCATTTTAAACAGAATATTAAGAAAAAATGGAAAAAAGTTCATTATTTCTCAGGTTTCATCCATTATAGCTTTAAAATAATCCATGCTACCATTATTAAAACCCACATATTTTATTTGCCCATTTGTCCCAGTTATTACACCATTTAAATTATGTCCCTATCACAATGTACGGCGCCAATATTTTATATGGAAATAAAGGTGCATTTTTTCAGTTTTGCATCTATCACTATTTACAAGCTCATAATTAAAAAAAAATATTCATAATATATACTCTTCACATGCATATTAACCATTTCTGCCACCCGGACGTGATACTCACGTCCAGGCAGCTGCTCTGCTGCAGTGAGTTTAGGTGGACGGCCTTTTCTTGGTAGGTTTACAGTTGTGCCATACTCCTTCCATTTCTGAATAATCACTTGAACAGTGCTCCGTGGGATGTTCAAGGCTTTGGAAATCTTTTTGTAGCCTAAGGTTGCTTTAAATTTCTCAATAACTTGATCCCTGACCTGTCTTGTGTGTTCTTTGGACTTCACAGTGTTGTTGCTCCCAATATTCTCTTAGACAACCTCTGAGGCCGTCACAGAGCAGCTGTATTTGTACTGACATTAGATTACACACAGGTGCACTCTACTTAATCATTAGCACTCATCAGGCAATGTCTATGGGCAACTGATTGCACACAGACCAAAGGGGGCTGAATAATTACGCACACCCCACTTTGCAGTTATTTATTTGTAAAAAATGTTTGGAATCATGTATGATTTTCGTTCCACTTCTCACGTGTACACCACTTTGTATTGGTCTTTCACGTGGAATTCCAATAAAATGGGTTCAGGTTTGTGGCAATAATATGGCAAAATGTGGAAAACTTCAAGGGGGCTGAATACTTTTGCAACCCACTGTATAATAACATTAAAAATTAACTGTTTATTTCCCACACCAAAATATTACCTAAATAAATTTTTTAATGGAAAAAAAAATGTCAATTAAAAAAAAAAGTCATAAATAGTTACCTAAGGGTCTGAACTTTTTAAATATGCATTTGAAGGGGGTATACTACGAACATTTTTTAGATTATAAGCTTGTAAATAGTGATGGACGCAACACAGAAAAAATGCACCTTTATTTCCAAATAAAATATTGGCGTCATACATTGTGATAGGGACAAAATGTAAATGGTGTAATAACCGAGACAAACGGGCAAATAAAATACATAGGTTTTAATCATGGTAGCATGGATTATTTTAAAGCTATAATGGACGAAAACTGAGAAATAATGAATTTTTCTTATTAATCCTGTTAAAATGCATTTATAAAAAAATAATTCTTAGCAAAATGTACCACCCAAAGAAAGCCTAATTAGTGGTGGAAAAAACAAGATATAGATCAATAAATTGCGTTAAGTAGTAATAAAGTTATTAGCGAATGAATGGGAGGTGAAAATTGCTCTGATGCATAGGGTGAAAAATCTCCGTGGGCTGAAATGGTTAAAAAAGTTCAGACCCTTAGGTAAATATTTATGTTTTTTTTTTTTAATTGTTTTTTTTTTTCATTAAAAATGTTATTTGGGTAATTTTTTTGGTGTGGGAAGTAAACAGTTAATTTTAAATGTAATAATGTGTGTTTATTTCATAAAAAATGTATGTAGATGTAGTTTTACTATTTAGCCACAAGATGTAAATTTATTTTTTTTAGTCTTAGAAGCGAGCACTCTCACTTCCAGGAAGTATAAGGCGGACGGGAAACTTGTTCTTTCCTTCAGAAAGATCGCGACTTTGCAAAGAAGCCGTCGGTCTTTCTACTGGGGACTAAGATCAATGAATGGGAACATAGGTTAGATCAA